>NC_088883.1:12107399-12330408 GCF_032884065.1 Artemia franciscana | reverse complement strand
GAATTCCCCCTCGAATATATGACGCTAGTTGATATGCAAACTGATGAATAAATAAAGGATTTCTCAGAAAAATAATTATTCCCGTTTCTTTACAAAATTGGGGAGTAGAAAAATCATATCATAAACAATGTACTTGAATAACATAGGATGAAACTTAGGCTTCATTGGAATATCCGTAAACTTCATTGTTTTTCATTCAACGCAATGGCATCAAACATGAAAATTTAAGGGGGGGGGATGCTATTTTCAATATCTGGGGGGAGAGGGGGATTGTCGTTTTCTTCAGTTTTTCAACGAAAATACTAAAACAGTCAATTACCCCTAGAAAGATATTTTTAAAAGTCAAGAGGGGGGTAAACAATCAAGGGGGAGGGAGAGGTACATACCCTCCTTCCCCCTCCGATTAGTGCCACTGGTTCAACAGTATGAAAACTTTGCAGTTTTTTTAGTGGACGATCAACAATCTATTGCCCAATCAGCTACTTAAACGCACTTTCTATGCGTATAAAGCCCATGAAGGCTTTACAAATAAAATTATTAATTTACTCGAATCTTACATACCAAAACCATGATCGATAATATGTGTAAATGCAGTTGGTTCTACCTATATTTACCCCAATATTTTAAGTTTATCAATTAGTTTTAAATTTAAATCCTAATTAATGTAGAAGCATTAGTTTTACATTTTGTTTTAGTGGAACTAACAAACTGTTGCAAAATCCACTAACACACCTTTTCTACCTGGCGATTCCCCTAAAATATTTACAAAGCAAATTCGTGAATTCATATGGGATTTACATTATGATTAGGGCCGTGTCCCAGATTGTTGTTCGGGGGAGGGGGGTAATAAAGCTTTAGAAAACGCGTCAAAAAGCGTTTATATGCATTTTGTTACGTTTTTTAACGAATCAAATAAACATTTCGGGGGGGGGGGGGTCAAACCCCCTAACCCTATTTCTGGGTACAACCTTTATTACGATACTATGATTTTCCGTTTATCTTTATTGTCAATCTTCAAATCTATAAATAGTTTTTACTCATAAATAGTCTTTACTCATAATAATGTTTAATCAGATTATGTCTCGTTACAGCTTTTTTGAGCATATAAAGATACATAAACAAGGGAGTAGAACCTTTTAAAAGTTACACCCAAATTCTTATATCTATTTTTACTTTATTTATAAATCAAAGTCTTGCCCGTTACTTATAAATTGTACATATCTTCGTTTATTTTACAAATAAGTTTTGTCTGTCAGTTATATACTCTATAAATTTTCATTTTATTGAA
The DNA here is from genome assembly GCF_032884065.1 of Artemia franciscana. Classification (NCBI taxonomy): domain Eukaryota; kingdom Metazoa; phylum Arthropoda; class Branchiopoda; order Anostraca; family Artemiidae; genus Artemia; species Artemia franciscana. The sequence continues at coordinate 12,329,120 of NC_088883.1, read as the reverse complement.
TGAAAAAAGATTGTGGTCTGAGAGACAGTTTTCAAGGATCAGAACGGTCCAGGTCATGATAAATTAAATTCTCGTCAAATAATGTTTACAGATGGTATAAGCAATGCAAATTAACAGCATTAAAACTAAAAATTTTAAGGTGTACAAAGCCAATGATTTTAAACCTGTAATCTTTGACCCACTTCTCTCAAGACGATCGACATCTTTTTTTCTCTTTTTTAAGAAGCATTTTTTCCCCTTTTTTTTTTTTTTTAATTGAAATGAAATACTGAAATGCTGATCTTAGGCTAAGCGAAAAGAAGGTTGTGTCCAAAAGGGCTAGGAATAGTTCCGAAAAAAGAATAGGAAATCCAAACTTCATGCAGGTGGTAAAGAATACCCGTCTTTATTTTTCATTCCATAGTTTAATTTTGAGGCTACTAAAACATTTCAAACCACAGAGTGTGCTACTTCCACTACTACTAACAAATTGTAATACCACGTTACATGAGATCAACACATCTGAGTACGCTCCTCCTCATTTTCAATTGAAAACCCGTACGGGTTTAATCACTGAATAAGATCATTCATTCAAGCTAGTTGAAATGTAGAGTGGTGTGACAGATCAGTTTTTATTTCATAGCTTGTCTTTGAGGCTACTCAAAAAATCCCAAACAGAGAGTGTGCTACTACTACTACTTGTAAGATCTCATCGTAGTAATAAGTCCCCTGAAGTCAACAGAGCTGGGTAAGCTCCATTGAATCTTTTCAAAGGTTAAATCTTACCCCCCCCCCCCCCCCCAATGGAATTGCAGCTTCCTTTAATACGGCAACAGTATGACTTTTTATTGTTACGATCCTGAAGATAATTTCTTAAACCACATTGAACTACCATAACATAAAGAAAGAAAACGATCAAAAATGGGTTTTTAAAGGCCAAATGAAAATACTGAAGAAAACACAGAAAACGAATATTTCGAGAGAACAACCGCCTCTCTTCGGCGGTTAGCGGAATACGCATTTGCATAAGGGCAAACGCGTAATGTATTTCGTCTTACTTTTACACTGCCCTACCCACATAGGCACCCCTATACTTGTATTATTGGTGAGATACAACGGGTGGGATTGGATTTTCGTCCCCTCCTAATTTTAGGACACTCAAACAAAAATTAAGAAGAATTAGTCTCGCTCGTTGATTAGTCTTAATCTGTTCGTTTATATCTGAACGTCTCACATTTATTTTGCTTTTGTTTATTTGCTTGTTTTGTTCTGATTCTGCTATTGATGTCATGTTTTTTTAATGGGAAATAAAATTCATTTACAACTACAAGTTTTACCAAAAACGTACAACTAAAATTAAAGTATTCAAGCATTCTCTGAGACATAACTCATATTACAATCATAAAGGAAGATACCTTTTTTCTTTTACTTTTTTACTATTTTCAATTACTATTATTTTGGAAATATATTCAAAAAAATCAATGTTTTCTAAGACACCTCTATTATAAATATCGCCTGGTGGAATAAAAGATAAAATATTTTTTACCAAAAGTACATATGCATTTTGTATTAGTTTCAATGAAGTATTGTTCTTTAGAAGCCATATTACTCCTGGCTATTCATTAAGCAAAATTATAAGAAGAAATCTTTGAGGAAAGCGAAATTTCTAAGGAAGGGAATTTTAAAAGCTCACTGACTTAGAAACTTTTCGATTTCTGAAAGTTTTCTTTTCCTTGTGTCATGAAAAGGTATCATGGCTTTCTTGTTATTGAGAAACAAGAAGCGAATGGGAAAAATAAAAATCGGGTGAAATCTACTAATATTACAAAACAGTAATATTATGTAACAGTAATAGTATTAGTAACAGTAATAGTAACAGTAACAGTATTAAGTAACAGTAATATTACAAAAACAGTGCTAAAATATAAATTCTCGTTGCTAGTTTAATTTTCTATAGGAAAAATCAAATAAAAACATTTAATGTTTAACTTTTAAATCATATTTAGATTATAATCAACTGAATTATCTTTCAAATTTTAATCGTTATTCATTATGAAGGGTTCAGTATTAAAATGGATCAAATTCATTCTTTCATCTCACAAAATTCTTATCTAGCTCTAATCAACATTTTTAGGGCAGACAAGGACTAAGCTCTAAATAAATACATTGCGCAAGATATTTCAATGGTTGCTGAAGTGCTAAAAACATAGCTGATTTCCTTTGACAGAAATATTGAACTAAACCCAAATGACCTTATTTAGGTCTATTTTCCTCAGCTTTTTTCAGGAAGTTGTCATTCATACCACTTAAATTTCCATTCCAATTAATTAATGGTCACTTTAAAAAATCAATTCTGGGTTCTAAATATCCGCACATAAGGGGAAGGGAGGATATCTCCATCCCTTCCCCTCACACCAGTTTGAAGAACCTACTCCCCAAACAACTGAAGATAGTTGTAAAAAAAAGACTTTCGTATGCTACCCTATCCCACAAGAAAATAGCCATTAGCCCCTCACTCCAAAGGATCTGTGTAGCCCTTTGGGAGCCTTCATATTAGAAGCAATCATGTTCTTAAACTTGATCAAGTTTAAGGAGAACGTCATTTTTAAGAAGAACGTCATTTTTAATAAGAACGTTATTTTATGACATCAAACGTTGTCGTATTACCGCCAGAATACTAAGCTTTTTTTTAATCTTGTTTATCTTTCTTATCAATTTCTCATTTCAAGATTTTTTCTTCTGTCATTATAGAAAGGTGAGGAAGTTTTTGTCATGTTAAAAAAAAAATCATGAAAAAGCACTCTAGTATTATCACAGTTATCAAAAACCGTAAAAAAGTCACAATGAACAGAAATTCTCACCTTTAGCTAAATTAGGTGCTTTAGCTTGAAACACTCTTCCAAAAGCACCTTGTCCAAGATCTCTGATGTATATAATATCGTTGCGAGGATATTCCAGTCTTTCAAGTCTCGAATCAACTAAACTACCCATAGGATGATATGCCACATTATCAGTAAGCTTATCAACATCAATGTCCAGCTGATTCATCTAAAGACAAAGAGTGTATTAAACTACCAAGCTTAAATCAAACAGAAAGCAACTGTAAGTAAGGAGGGACCCGGTTAAATAGTAACCGAACCTCTAGAAAACGAAAGTTTGATACAAAAAAAAACATCAAAAGAAGCGGATTTTTATGCTGATTTTAAATATGCAAGTTTATCAAGTTTAGTCTTAGCCATCAAAAGTTACGAGCCTGAAAATATTTACCTTATTTCCAAAAAAGACTATGCTCAGCATAGTCGAAGTATCTAATAACTATGTCTTCGATAACGACTTAATCCCCCACAGTCCCCGGAGGAAGGGCTGCAAGTTATCAACTTTGTCCATTGTTTACATATAGTATTGACTATCGGGAAGCATACAGATGTTTTACTGGAGGATTTTTTCCGGTGGGAGGGGAGGTTCGGGGGAGGGGTTTACTTGGGAGGATCTTTCCATGGAGGAATTTTTCATGGGGAAAGAGAATTTTACATGAAGGGGGTGCCGGAATTCCCAGCATTATTAAAAAACGATCAGATATTAGATTAAAAAAAACGAGTTCTTTCAACTGAAAGTAAGGATTAACATTAATAATTAAAACGAACAGGCATTGACGAGGGGGCAAACCCCCTAATATACGCGATAATTTCTGTTCGTTTTCAGTTTTAATGTTGTTCCTTACTTTCAGTTTATTTAATCACAACAGTGGATTAAAAAGAAAAAGAAAAAGAACAAGATTTAACCTCGTAGAACATAAGAAAAGGGCAAATTTGTAGGTAATATAAGCTGTATTTTCAAATTTTTTTTATGTTTATCATATCGGTTATGACAATTCAAAAGGTGTTATGTGAGATTTTGGGGCAAATTTTAGGCAATTTCGGGGCAATTTTTATATCCCATTCCCTTTGACAAAACAAGTTCTGTCAATTGTTTCGATCAGTTTTGTCCTATCTGATTCGGTCTTCAGAAGCTTCTCTATTATCCGAAATGTGTTATATCCTTTTTTTTTTGTTCGGAGTAATATTTAGAAACTTGAGGTCTTGATGTCAAAATTACATTTCTTCTTATATAGGATGGCTAATAATTTTTTTTCGCTAAAACTGATTCTTGGTATAAAAAAAAAACTGAAGTACTTTCTTGGTTTTGAAAATTAATGCTCTGTAGCATACAATTTTTTAATTACCATGAGAGCCTATATCTCTCTTATATATAACCCCAGTCTTACTGACGAGAATATTAATTCATTGTGCAAAGCAAATGCTGAGTCCTTTCAATCTCAAAGTATTGTCATACAAAAGTTTGCAATTTCATAAAATTGTAGGTTTTATTTTTAATATAATAAATTTAGGCCTAGCAGCATAAATAAGCGTTCGAGAACCCTTTTTTGTCACAATGCTTCGATAATGAAAGGACCCTTCAAATTTCCTTGCATTAAAAATACAATTTTCAGTTTGAATATTTTTTAAAACGGAAATTTTTTTGAATTGTATCGTGTTATGAGAAGACTAAGTCACTAAGGCTAGGAACAAGTGAAGATGAAAAGGTGACGTTGGGTAACGAAAAGATTGATCATTTGGGCAGCTTCACTTACCTTGGTAGTATTAATAGTAAAGACGATGGGAGCAGTGAAGATGTTAAAAGTAGAATAGCTAAGGCTCAGGGTGTTTTTTCACAGTTAAAAAAAAAGTTTGGAAGAATAGGAAGATAAGTCTGCAAACCAAGATTAGAATATTGGAAACTACAGTGGTGGCAGCGGTCAAATATGGCTCTGAAGCATGGGGGCTCCGAAAAGCGGATGGAAATTTACTATATGTTTTCCGGAGAAATTACCTACGGATTGTTCTGGGTACCCGGCTGACTGACCGTATTTCAAACAGTAGATTGTACGAAAATGTGGTTCAATCCCGCTTTCTGGGGCTATAATGAAAGAAAGGTCACAATACTTCGATAATGAAAGGACCCTTTAAAGTTTAATTGCATTAAAAAGTAAGATTTTCAGTTTGATTTTTTTTTTTAACGAAAAATTTTTGAAACTGTATCATGCTATAACTTATGAAAGGTTTACTATTAAAACAGATCAGGCCCATTCTTACATCTTACAAAATTCTTGTACCTCAACATAGCTGCAATCAACATTTTTAATTAACTAATTAGCATTTTAATTAACTTAATTAGCCTTTAACTAAGCCGATAAATGTAACTCCAAATTGGCTATATTCACTGAATTGCAAATACTTTCAAGAAGTAATCAAAGCTTGCTAAAGTAATTAAACTTTAGCATAATGAGCAGTAAAAGGCTGAGGGTGGCAGCTGCCATTTTATATAAATGTTGATGCTTAACCATTTTATAATTTGAAAAAAAACTTGCTTTATTTCATTATTTTTCATTTTAGTTTAATTTTTCTTTTATTTTAAATTGTATATTTTTCTTTGAATACCAAAAAGACAAAATTACCTGCGGCATGTAATTTCAATTGTCACTAAATTTAACAAAAATAAGGTTTTTCTACTTAAAGCTTAACAAACAGAGATTGCTCTTTTATTTTATAATATATTTCATTATTTTATAATGTATTTCAAGTTTTCCATCATTTTGATTAAAACGGCTATCTTGAAACTTCTACCCAATCCCCAATAAAGCAACGGGGGCGCTTGGAGGACAAAAGTTAAAAAAGAGACTAGAAGTTGCCAAAAAACGGCCCTTAAAGAGGGTTGTAGTTTAATCAGTTTCCTCAGTAAGTTCCATCACTTGTAAAAGGTAATAGACTTCAAGATTTAAAAACACATTGCTCTTAATTAAGTCCGCGCTAGTTCACAGGCAACAGGCAACAATTAATTACTTCAAAAACTCTTAAATATCAACTTCTATCTTTATCCAGCATTATTTATGATATATTTATAAACTACAGTTTCCTTTTGGACTCTATCATTGTAATATTAGCCTATTATTTGTAATCAACAGGCTACGAAATGTTGGGGAAACGGGAAGCCAGTTATGAGACATGCAAACTACATGTTTAGGAAAGACATACTAAAAGTTTAGCTTGGTTTTTGCAATTAGTGCAAAAAACTTCTGAATCGTAAAAAAAAAAAAATTCTAAATCCTTAAATATTAGTGGAAATCAAACTATTCGTGAGATATTAATTATATTAATTAATTATAATTAATTATATTGCAACCTTACTGACTTTTCATGATGACAATTTTATTATTTAGATCCGTTCCCAAAATGATCCGTGAATGTCCATAAGTCAAAAGAGATGCAACATGTCTATATGTACAAAGTCGGGGAGGATAGGAGGGAGTACAGGCCCAAGGCACAATCCACTTTAGGCCCTCTAATCATCAAGATTTAAAACACTAGTGTGATTCTCACTTCAACAAGGTTTAACCTGTTTATCTTTCCACTAAGTCCCTTCTATAAATCGTTTAGATAGGTTACTTGCATGGCTTGACGCTCCAGACCCTGGAGTGCAAAGATTATATTAACCCAGAAGAGACTTATTTTATTTTCTGACGGTTCTAATTAAAAGAATATTCAAAAACTTGGATCCGATTCCATTTGGTGCTATGGTTTGAAAAGAGCAGTTACATGCCCTTAGATCTATTTCGTCCCTCAAAAAGCACATTAGAGCAAAAATTGTAAATTGAATGAACCCTTAACCAACTTTCATCCTTGCAAAAGTACACGATAAGCGAAGAAAAGTATATCGGAGTCACAGTCCTACGAATTGAATGTTATTGCGTTGACCATAATAGTACATTTCCAAGGAAAATCTAACACCAAAATTGGAGATTTAACATAAAACCTTAATATCAAACAAGAAACAAAGCTCCCTTTGGCTCTTTGAATAGCCAAAGAATAATACGACGTTAAGAATGTAGTTCTAAATTGAAGAGTAGTTTTTTTTTGTATATTGAATAATATTAAAAATTAAAAACGAAATTTAACTATCTTAAAATAGGTTCGCTACTATACCCCCCCCCATATACCCTCGTACTCTAATTTTGAATTTTCTTTCATTTGGTAGGTGTTAATCTATCTCTTTACCAAGCCTTTTTCCATTCCTCAGATATGATATTTACCACTTTTGCAAAACAGAAAATTTAATCTTATAATGCATATGACGGCACGTAGTCTTTAGACTACGTTATTTCCTTATTTACAGAACAGAATTGAATGCGTCTCATGAAATTTTTAAAAAACATACCTAGTGATTCTAAGAAGGAAGTGTTTGCATATTAAACTAGCTTTCTTAATAAAATCTTTCTCTTTAAAAGATTGTGTGGAAAAAATAAGGGAGCTCTTGTCATCCTGCTTTTTAATTTCCTTTTTCATTTAGTATCCAAGCCATATACAACACTAAAATGTGTGTTAAGATTTCAAATTCAGGATTGTTGTACAAATTGGAATGCATTTACGAAATTTAGAGTGCAGTTGTTTCTTGACGAAAGTATCTTAAAGCCGAACGAAAGAAGCCCCTACCATATGTTGTATATGGTGAGGAAGGGACACAGCTTGAATTTAAAGAATGCGGGGGGGGGGTAATTTTTGCTTAACAGATTCATCGGCTCTTACGTTAGAACTTAATTGACTTCGTGACAGTGACAATGCACAGCAGGAGAGATGATGAAAATGATGACGAAGCGTTTTTATTTTCATGATCGTGACTTTAAACGCACAATGAGGACATGACGAGAATTCCCCGAATTACAACGCTCAGTCACAATAGAAAGGCCACGTCTAGCGGACAAAGGGAAAGTTCAAGTCCGGGAATTTTAATATCGCTTCTATAAAATTTTTATTTAGAAAGAGGGATTAGAGGACCAAATGTATATGTAAAACTATTCGTTGCTATAACAGTTTTACCTTGTGTTTTGATTCATTGATTTGCTTTATAATCTTGCATTGTGAACGTTACAATGCAACACTAAAAACATTTATTATTTACTAGTCATAGGAGGCCAATGGCTAATTGCATAGGCAGACAGGCATTTTACTGGTAATTTTTCCCTCCTTATACTTGTTATAGTTGACAAGTCGGGCCTTCGATCCGCACTCAACTCGGACGATGCTCAGGCCTTCCCTCTCATATAACGTCTATTTTCCCGTTTTTAATTTTTCTCAGTAAACTTTAGCTTTGGTTTTTAGCCTATAACCATGTCCATAGTTCTGAGATTATTTCTTAAAAATTCAAATTCAAAGCTTTAACAGTTTAGCTGTTAATTAAGGGTATACGCCGATCAGTTATTTTTTAACTGAAAAAAGATTTCTTGACTATATTAAAAAAAGCCATATTCTTGCACTCAAAGTAAGTTAATTACAACTAATTTCAGCCTCTAAATTCCAGTACCCACATTCCTCACGACATATACCCACTTTTAAAATGTCTCATGAAAGAAAAAGACACATTATAGTATACTAATTTACATAACCTGGTCCTTAGGGTCAATTCACGCTACACTTTTAAGGCTTTTGTGTGGTATTATTTATATCCATTATATTCCAAATAGTGAAAAGCAAAAAAATAAATCCTGAATAAAAAGGTTAAGAAATGCAACATCAAAACATGTCGTATTTCTAAATCAATCACAGCGGTAATTTTCAGTAAACGACTTCTTGTAGTGGCTTTGCGGGGGCCTTGTCAGGTGGACCAAAATACACTATAATATATTATAGGTAATTATTTGGTTTGAAAAATAAACTGTTTTCCTATTTTAGCCATTGAGATAAACGAGCACGTGAACAAGGTCTTCTTCATCCAATCACCTTACTCGAACCTTACTCATCCATCCAATCACCTAGGACAAAAGAGTATAACCAATCCATTAGCCAAGTAATCATGCCCAAAATCAAGCAAAGTTATCATTAATAAATGTAAATCGTTGTACAACTACAGGCAAAAGCCTCTTAAATCTAATAAAATATTCCCCAGGTGATCACCTCACATCAGGGTTCCTCAGATGAATACACACTTGCCAATATGGGTTTCGGCACGTTAAATTCCTGACCCTAGCAAGTGAGCGCGCCTGCCATAAGAAGTTATGATGTCCCTTTGTGTAGTGTCACATGAAAAATATATGCAAAAAATAAAAATAACCAAATATATATATATATATATATATATACCCACCAATTTTGAGCATAGCTTCCTTCACCACCTTTCACCAGTAAGTAATTCGAAATAATGTAAACACTATTCTAAAAGAATATCATCCTGGACAATTTACCCCCCCCCCTATTTGCTTAACAACCATCCATCAAAAAAAAAAAAAAACCAATTCACTTTCATGCGATACCTTCCAAGAAATTACTTCACAATACCCACCAATAACAAAACACCTGATTGAGTTGAAACTTACCCCAATTTAATAAAATACGGAGAAAATACATAAAAAAGTTACATTAAAATATCATACAATTTTTCATGATAACTTTTAATATACTTATTTAAAACTTCATTATACTGAAAACGAAGTTTTTCAAATTGCCAAGTAACTTTATTGGCGGAAAAACATCTTATGATTAATTTATGATTAAGCATTTGACTTTCGGTTTAAATAACCATGTAATTACTGCAAATTCTCGCATAACTAATAGTTGGGAATAAAAAGATGAACATGTAATATTTGAAGGTATACTGCTTTAGATAATGTGTTTGACATATGCAAACAGTTAAATCAGGCGACAAAGGATAATCTGCCTATTCCCACTTATGTGATCTTCTCGCTTTCTGAAGCCCCAACAATGGGGGAGGCAGTCTCGGCTACTTTAGAAAGTTAATGAACTCTCTCGAAATTATTGACAGCTTTTTAGAGAATGCGACGCATTCGAGCCCTGTTTGGCTAGCTAGAATTGATACCAACGTAACAAATAACCCTACCCCAGCTCCTTCGTTTGCCGTTTTACAAAAGAACTGCCCTGCAAATTTGGCCTCGCCTAGTGCTCACAAGGGCTTTATCGATAAACTTTGCCCTGAAGCCTCAGGTGAAATAACTGAACTTAAAAAACCGGCTTCGGAATAGAAACTTGTTGTTAAGTCAAAGCGTGCAGCGAACAAAATTGCCGAGAATGCTAAGAACAGTACCTCAGGTACCTCGGTGGTTGTGAAATCCCCACTGTTTAGAGGGGTCCTGAAAGGCGTACCGTCCGAATATGATGAGAATCAAGTCAAACCTACTGTACCAAAGTGAGTGAAAGCTTCAAAGTACGGAAAGTCCCGAGTGTTCAAGGTCTGCTTTGAGTCGAACCAAAACCTGAATCAGTTCTTGAAAGTGTCTGTGAAAATTGGCTACTAAAAGCTTTTCGCACAAGCATTTGTATATCTCCCAAAGCATTGTTTCTCGTGTCATAGAACCGAGCATCTGGCCTCGCAGTACTCCAATTCGGCCCTCTGCTCTCGCTGTGGATCATGCGATTACACCTCTAATGGTGCCTCTCCGTGTTCGGTTTTTGACGAGTCATAGTTTAGGCCTTCTGAAAATTGCCAATAATTTTGCTAGCTACTCGGTGCTCCCTAAGCGATCCGGTTCCAGTGGCCGCCCCTCGGGTGATATTACGATGCTTGTTAGGACCTCGAGCCGGTTGGGTATTTTTTATTCATGTGATTTTTTTCTTGCTGTCCGTGTAGAAGAGTATGTTATTGTAAACGTCTATCTCCCGAGAGATTACCACAATGATCGATCAGAACTTTTATTTACATCTGCGTGTGAGAAACTAGGGTCTTGCCTTTCAAAGATTCGCCAGTTAGATAAGTGTTGTATTATTATAGGAGATTTCAACTGCGATTTAACTGATGCCTCGTTATTGCGTACTTCTATTTTGTCAGGTATTTTTGAAGATTCGCTTAGGACCTGGCCGAAAGATCTCGATTACACTTACACACACCATTCAAGTCACGCGTCAAACCTTGACCATGCTGTTTCTTCTGCAAATCTTCAAGTGTCACCTGTTCACGTCGTTACTGACTTAAAACAATCAGACCACTTTCCAATGTCTGCATCTATTTCTTGTCCTTCTGCTCAGTCTACTCCCGCTCAACAGACACATCAGCCTCAGGCACAATTTTACAGGAAATGGGAAAACATCCAATGTGATCTTTTCGCGACAGTTACTAATTCTGTCCTACAGAAAATTCATGTCCCGTTACAGCTGCTCATGAGAAGTCCGCAAGCTGATCCAAATGAAATTGGGGTGTTGCTAGATATCTATCTTGCAGATTTGAAATGCCCTGTGATGCACAGAAAAAGCCGCTATACCTCTTAAACGTATGCGTCGGGGTGTCACGAAGCATTTGTCCAGCAATCCGAGCCTAGTTGAAGCTTGGAGAAAATACAAATTTCGGCACCATTTGTGGCTTTGGTGTGACTGTCCTCGCTCTGACAATCGTCTGTCAAAACAAAATTTTGCAAGAGAACTATCTATCCACATGAAGCAGATAGTTGGAGACGTCCCAGCCAGCTTCTCTGTCCCAACCTTCCTTCTGGAGAAATGTATCAAGAGATCCTCCTAGAGTCCGCCTATCTGCTCAAGGTATTCCTGATTCCGAGAAGAATTCGTACTTCTCTGCTGAATTCTTCCCACCAGCTACCGCTCTATTCGAATATGAAGATAACAAGGTAAAAAAAAAAGGGTAAAGAATACGGCATAGGACTTCAAAGTCCCTACCAGCAGTGTTGATCTCCGTTTCTTAGCTCCCCTCAGCTAGGAAGTGCCATGGCGGGTTGGGGGCCAACAATCCTGTGCTTTCGCACATCCTTCCTGCTTACCTACCCTAGATTTCTTCAGGTACCCATTTAGAGCTGGATCGACTCTGACTTGGCTTACAGAGTCACGCCACTGACCCCCGTCCCAAACCAAATAATTGGGTACACTAGGATTCGAACCCTCGCCCTCTCGGACAAAGGATCCTAAATCCAGTGCACCAATCTATATGAAGATAAACTTGATAAATTTCTGTCTAGTCGTCTTACCGACAATTTTGTTGTTTTGGTTGATTCTGCACTGCGAGCAATCCAACGCCTAAAAAGTAATAAATATTCTGGCATCGATAAAGTGAGCGGTCTTTATATTCTGCATCGAAACAAGCTGCTGGTAAGCCATATTGCTCTTTTGATGCAGATGATTCTTCTTTCTCGATTGGAAATTTCACTCCGTTTCCAAAGAAAGGTGAACTCGCCACGATCTGAAAGCCAAATGCTATGTTCCACCTTACCAATTTGGATTCCGGCCACGTCTCAGTAGTGCACATGCTTTGTCGGTTGTCGCAAAGGCATTGATAGATGCTGATGCATCAGGTGAAACTCTCGTGTTAGCTGGGCACGATGTTCATAAAGCGTTCAATCTCTCATATATGCCGCTATGCTACTCCATGCAGCGAAACGTGGAGTGAGCTCTTCATATATCAAAGCCCAGCGAAACATGTATTCTCCTCTTCAAGTTCGCCTAATACTTCACCCATTATATAAAACTGACAGCACAACTCCACCCCCTGATATTTTTGTTGAAGTCGAAAAAGATGCCCGTCAAGGCGCTGTTTCTTCCCCTTCACTCTTCTATAACAGAGTTCTTGATGCACAGTTTGCTGTTCCCACATCTTTCGTCTTTGGCGGTCTCGATTTATTTCTCGTATGTTATGCAGACGACATTCTGAATTTGAGTCGCAGTATCCAGCACATTAGCAAGATTTTCGCAACACTACAATCTGAGTATGCAAAACTAGGTCTTCAGATCAAAGTGAGAAGTCCAAAATTGCATTCTTCAACTGGAAGCAGGCATCGCCTGGGGATACTCCTCTCGGAAATAGTAGGATTAAGCCAGTAGATCATATTACATACCTCGGTCTTCCCATTGGTTTGTCAATAATGCACACGCGACAACTATCAATTACTCACATTGAACGTATGGTTGGGTTATCATATGCTTCTTTTGTAACGAGTAAGTTACGCTTCAACCGCCGTTTCCTTTACAAACTTTTCAACTCTGTCGCTCTACCATATCATCTGTATCGCCGTTTTGGAAAATGCTCACAAAATCTGACAAGTGAAAAATTTGTTCAATTTTCTTCCGGTTCGCAAAATATCTTTTACAATTTCTCCCTTGGACCCGCAACACTTATCTAGTTAGAAAATTCAGCACTGCTGACCCCATATAGCTATGGAAAAGCAAATTTGTGCTTATAATTCCCGTTTGACGAAGTTGAATTATCCTTGGTCGTCAGCATTGGCCCAGCCGTTTAGATATATTTGTTTTTTGTGTTTTTTTTAAGTATTTGTTTTCGCTCTTAGTGTTATTTCTTCTTTTTCTCTTTTTTCTTCTTTCGTCTATTGTTCCGTCTTTTCCTTTCTTTGTATGACAGGTTTTCCAATAAGTAATAATAATAATAAAATCATCCGTTTTATAATAAATTTTAAAAACTAACTTATTATTATGTGAAACACCAATATCTAAACCTAAAAAGTGGTTATAATTGCTTTCCCCATAACTCGATTCCAGAATTAACTCTGGTGGGTAAATATTATCCGAAATCTCGACAAACTCTGCACAATTTATCAACAGAAGATCATCTAAATACCTCTTATTATTCAAAAGAGAATATTTAACATTACTTGGGTTCTTTTTGTTAATCATATACTCATATTCTAGTTGGTTTAAAAAAAAAGTCCGCTGTAAATGGACTGGCATTAACCCCCATAGGGATTCCAATAGTTTGCTTAAATAGATTACCATTAAACTTTATACAAGAATTAAATAGAACAAATTCTAGTAAATCGTATATCGTGTCCAAGCTATGGCATCTTGAACTTATAGTACCATTAAAAAAGTTAGTCCATCTACCCTTCTCATTATAAGAGTCAATTAAAAAAAAAAAACAAATTAGACAAAAGGAAAGCTTTCTTAACAGTCTTTTTTTAAATTTCCAAATACTAAATTAAGCGGTAGATTTGTATATAATGTAGTAAAATCAAATGAGTCCACTTTTCCGGCTAAAACTATAGCCAGAGAACTATTGTTAATAATGAATTATCAACACTCTGATATGGATTAAGATTAGAAAATTGTTTTAATTCCCGAGCAATATGTCTCAAATTTATTTCTAATTTCCCCTAAAATACACGACATTTCAGTTGCAGCAATTCTGGTTGGGCATCTGGCTGCACCGGCAATAAAGCGTGGTTTGGGGGGGGATTCTTATGAAATTTTACCGCCAAATATAAGATAGTGAAATTTTTATCGTTATCATTAATTTCAATATTAATTTTTTTGAAAAATAAATCTTCTAGTTTTTCCATAAACTATTATTCTCTTCTTGAACCTTTTCATATGTATTCTTTGTACGTAGCTCTTTTAATAAAACATCACCATAACGTCTCTGACAAATTGTTGCAAAACTATTTTTAGCTTTATCAAGAGGTACAATTACAAATTCATTCTGTATATTAGCGATAGCTCGTTTTATCTAAGCATTGTAAAATATTCCCTCATTATTAAGATATTTGCATTAGTATATATCTTATTTCTAACTCTAGTTTAAATCAAATTTTTCCAATTTAAAAACTTTCAATGTCATTTTTTCTTTTTAAACCACTTACCTATACTAAATTTAAATCATTATTTAACCCACTAAGAATATTTTAGAATTTTAGATGATTAGAAAGACAGAACTTCCACCCACCTTTACAGAGTAAGAAACTAAGAATATTAAGCTTCTTTATTTGTTAAGCGTTCTGATAGTTCATTATTTCATTTAGATTAGTGTTTCATCTTTGACTCTTGGATAGGTCTTGTAGGTGGTTTGACCGTGTTGTTCGGATGAGATTCGAAATTTGACACAAAATACCTATCCAGCCTATTTCCGTTTTTCTTCAAATCAATGATGATCTGCCAATCTTTTCATTATAACTCTTCTAATTACTGGTTGCTAAAATCGCCCCTGCACAAGAACGTATTCAAGATTTTTTTTTTTTTTTGGGGGGGGGGGGTAAAAAACTTCATGAAAACGCATCAAAAATTTACTTATATTCATTTTTGTTACGTTTTTATGAGTCGGACAAACATTTCGGGAAGGGGGGGATTCGAACCCCCTAACAGTCCCAACCCCCTGGATACGACGTTGCCCCTGCATCTACTATTCTTTAGGAGAATGGTATTTCTACCACCAAGTGAATCCTTTCACTTCATGCAATTCTCTTCAGTACAGGCTTTCAACAATCATTTAATTCATTTTCAATCAACTAAAAAGTCTTAAGTTAGGACCATATTTGTATTATATAAGTGACAGCGGGAAACTTCAAATATCCTAAAATCCTTTCTTTCTTTCACGAGCCTTTTACTCTTTTCTGTTCTTTGGAACGCCAGACAAATTAATCAGATTAAGTACTTTATTCGTATGTTAATTCCGCTAACAATTAAGATGTGATCAGTTCATTATATCGATACAGTCAATATTTTGAGTCATCGCTACAGTCTATCTCACCGATGCAGACAGCATGTGTTTTGGCAAGTTCTATGCGCTTTTCTTCGATCCCAACCTCAAAGGCTTTCTACAGTGTTTGATTAAGGCGAAACCAATTATCTAGATGGTGCTTCTCCATTGCCAACATTGATGGTAAAAATTGGCTTTTTATCTGCTCGTGTGTTATAATGCTTTTTCTATATTATCTGGCATCTATGCATGCACCAAATTTATGCTTCTACTATACAACGTTTGATTAGATCTATTCTCTTCAGAATGGTAACTCTGATAGGTTCGGGCTTGATATAAGGTAAAAGGATAGGTAAAGGATATGGCATTAGACTTTATAGTCCGTACCGGCAGTGCTGATCTCCGTTTCTTGACCCTTCAGCCAGGAAGTGCAATGGGGGGTTGGGGGCCAGCCATCCTGTGCTTTCGCACACCCTTCCTGTTTACCTTCCCCAGATTTCTCCAGGTACCCATTTAGAGCTGGGTCGACTCTGGCTAAGCTTACAGAGTCACTCCACTGACCCTCGTCCCAAACTGAAGAATTGGGTACACTGGGATTCGAACCCGCGTCCTCTCAGACAAGGGATCCCGAATCCAGCGCACCAACCTACTCGGCCAGGACGGCTAGTCAACGCACTTGATATAAGTGCGTTATATACAAAATTATTTTTTTAGACGTCTGATTAGTACATATTGGGAATTACATTGAGAAATCCTACGCAATAGTGACTATTTACCTCAACAATAGGATGATGGTAACCATTTCTTCTTTGCTTGGAAAACCGCCAAAAAACAACAAAAACTAAAAAGAGAAACAGGAGAGCACCACAACCAACACCAGAGAGCAACAAGGTCATGGCAGGTGTCATTGCAGAATCAATTGGCAGCATGCGAATGTCTGGAGATAAACCTGGTACTGCATCCGCTGTAAAAGAAACATGGTCATTATCGAATACGAACCTAGTCCTTTATGTGGTAGAACATATACAGCGGAGCAAACACGGATCAGTCAATATTTCCGCTAAAGGTTGGTTTCCATTTAATCAAGATTCTGTTTAAAGACGGAACCAACATTACTGGTGGATCTTAACCGTCGAAAATTTGTTATTCTTTTACCTTTAACCCTATTCCTTCCTCATATTTGCAATTAATCTTAAATTTCAACTTGAAGCGCTTTTCTCCAATAAAACAAGGAATACCAATAGCACTTGAAAGAGAAAAGAAGAAGGAAAAAATTGGTTTGGTTTTTAAGCACGAAGCAAACCGTGCCATCTTCATTTAAATTAGAAGAATAAGATGAATCTGAAAGCTCTTGAAACTTGATTGGTTCCTAATTTTCTTAGTTTACCTTCAGAAGAAGTAGTCGGTATATATTTATCAATAACAGAAGGAGAATATCGAAAGATGAAGTGCGATTCATGGTTTTAACAAACAAAAGATATTTAAGATTGATTATCACTGGGATTGCTTTTGAGGACATAATCATTGTTCAAAACAGGAAATGAAATAACGGGTAACTGCATGAGAGGAATAAATTAATGACACTGAGCTTAAAGAGCTTAGCCATTTAAAAGCCATTTAGCCATTAATTAGCCATTAAAATTCAAAATCGAAAGACACCATATAAGTTTTTAAATATCCTGAAGCACATACGTGTCATCTTCATTTAAATTAGAAGAATAAGATGAATCTGAAAGATAGCACGTATGTATACTTCATAGTGGGCTTAGTGAAACGAAAATGGTTTCATGCTTGATAGCACAAAAGTTATTTTTTTGGTATTACTTCTCATTTTTAAGGAATGTCCTTGTGACTACATAAAGCTAAGAGTTAACTAACTAGTTTGTCTTAATTTATGTTCTCAATCTGTAGCACAGGAGCATCAATGAGCTCTTTGGCCCCTTCAACACCCCCCCCCCTCTCAACGTTTTAGCAGAAAGGACGTAATTTAGCATTTTAGCAGAAATAAAAACTTGCAAATCGCTTTACAGTTTATGCAACACATATCTAAAAACTAGAGCAAACAAACTCACACATGATATTTCCATACATTTGTAGAACTAAGAAAAACATACGTTTAATACAAACACTTTTACTGGCAAAAGTCACATACAGCACTCAGTAGTCTTTCACTGGCCACTATAAGGACAAATTTTAGCATGCATTTTAAATTCTGCTAAAAATTCAAGCAAGTACAGTTTCGGAAAGTACTAGCTTTTCCGAATCTTTCAAATAAAGAGAAATATCACCAGTTATTTAATTTGAACTAGGTTTGTAGATATATTTTGCGCAAAACTGCGAAGCAATAATTTCTGTTCGTTTTCAGTTTCAACTACCAACGCGGTGAAACTAAATAAAGTCAACACGAGTGCAGCAGTAGCTACAGTATGTTATAAGGTATCTGTTCTTATGATTTATTTCACAGCCCCAGCTGTTATTTATATGTGTACACTTATAATTGGTGACTTTGAAAAAAGAATCGTTGAATATATCCATCACTTTCCTTACCTGAAGATTTGTATAGTTCTCTTTAAGGGGATTCGATACCATAAAAGTTATGTTGCGAGTCCCAACGTCGGCTGAGAGTCTCAAAGACAAAGGACCCGTTAGCAAATTTTCCCACCACCACAGCGAACTTCCAAAGAAATTTGGTAAAATTCGATAGGTGATCTTAAATAAGTCAACAGTTCAAAAAGCTGACAAAAAGGCTAGTTTAAAAGTAAAGAAAACTCATAATCCCTAACCAATTGCTAAGCAAAACGCTGTCCATTCAATGTACATACACCAGAAATAAACTGCGTCTTATGTCGGTAAAGATTTTAATCAAGGCGTTTAGCACAAGAGGGACTTCCAAAGCTGTCACGCTATGCAATGGTACTTCTTTTGACCTGTTTTTTAATTTTTTTTCTAAGCTATCTTTAAAATTAAATATCTTAATTTTTAATTAATTTTTTTTTATATATTTTACTCTTTTTTCTATTTTAATTTTTTTAATATTTTTAATTTTTCCCGCGCAGGTATGCTACAATATTTTTAGGGACTGCCCTCCTTTTCCTGAACTTTAAAATGAAAATTCAGCACCGTTCAATTTTAATTAAAAAAAAAATCGCGGTTTCTAACGATGTAAGTTTCACTAAATCGGAGTATCTATATCTCCGGTATAAAATTGGAGAAGTTAAACGGTTTTTATAAAATTTCCAGGAAAGTAGGTGTCGGCTTTTAGTTTCCTATCGTTTATTGGATCTCTTATCAAAGCTTTACAAGCTATGGCAAGATCGCTAATAAATTATGAATAGTTTGAGCACATAAACTAAAACAAAATTGGCAATGGACGACATAGGGTAATCCTTAAAGGTATCGAATCGTCTAAGTACGAAACACAATATGCCCTCTTCTGTGTAATATGTGTTCTTTCTCAAAGTTACAATCTGTATTCCCATGGCTTATTTCCTGAAGTGGATTTACTAACAACAATATCTTACATGACTAGCCAGCTCTTTAGTCATAATGGATTTGATAATAACTTCTTAGCAGATAGTTATCGTAGTATAGTGGTTCTGACACTGTCCTTTCAAAGGAGGATTTGAGTCTAACCTAACCTATCACATTGCTCACCAGCATTTGCTACAAATCAATGGCTGTTCATGCAGATGACAAGATTACAGAAATGTCAACCCCCCATTACCCACCGATTCAGGATTGGATTTAGACCCATAAAAAGCAAAAGCAGGACACAAGTCCCCCCTTCCCCCACCCCATAAAAGGTTAAAACAGGTATGGGCATTCCATAAAATTCACTTGCGTAGCAATTTACCAGAGAAAGAATTTAACCCCCCCCCCCATTCGAGTAGGATAGAGCCCAGACTCTCAAAAAGACAGAAGTAGATGGCACGCTTTTACTTCCCAACGAATCTCATTGAGATACTAAACTCAATCTGATATATGTCGTGAAGACACGAATTTAGGAACTCTCTCACTCGATAAAAGTCAACCCGAATGAGTACAGACTTACAAAAGGCATATTTAGGTTCGTTCTTACGTCCTACCAAGTTTAATCGATATCCAACAGCCTCTCCAGAGACATTTTCTGGTGAAAAGAATTTTGGAAGCTTTTCTCCCTCCCCCCCATACACACATTAGAAACTGGATTAAATATTGACCCAAAAAGGTAAAAATAGGATGTTTTGTCCGACCAAACTTGGGTTGAAATGACATCTTCTGTTAGAAGCGTTGAGGAGACAATTTATGCACCCCTTCCTCAAAGAGGCTGAATTAGATTCTGCTCCATAAAGGGAATTACTAGGACACTGGTACTTTGACTAAGTCCCTGTACATATGAGCCAGATTAAAGCCAGTCTGTTTTCGATCTAAATTTCATTTCAGAGTTTTCATAATCGTACATTCAGGAGAGACTCCTATCAAAATCGAAGATCCCATAAAAGAATCGAACTTGTAATTTAAAAATCAGGCTTTACCAGAATTATTTTCCGGAAATAAATAAGAGATACAGAGTTCTGATCCCAGGTAAAGAATAAATTATGTTTTCCAACATTAAATCAACGCTAAAAAGTTTACTTTCGCAACTAAAATAGCTTAGTATGTTTCTTTTTTATATTGGGCTATTTAGTAGGCTAGTTTTTTGAAAATTGCTGGAAGTTTTCAAACTTCAGAAAAACTGCGCTTCTCATTTTTGCCATATTCATATCAAGAAAACTTAGGTAATCCATCTTTTTAAGTTTCCAGGCTGCGGACCGCTGACGCCAGAAAAGACGACAGTAGCTGCAGTAAGTCTGCAAAACAGCTAATAGGGCCTGCCCTCGGTCGATCTACAAATATTGAGTTGTTTCTGGCTGTTCTTCTAAGATTTTGGACAACCATACAAGGATAGCCTCCATCAAGTCAAAATCAGAAATGGAAACACTATTTATGTTTTGTCTCTACCATCAAAGCTGTCAAACTGTTTTTCTCAAAGTTATTTTTCTGCCGCACTTCTTTTATTGTCGGATTCCGATAATCACTTTAGTAAGAAAAAGAAAGGAACCAACTCACATCGACTTTTTCAGTGATCGCTTATCTTTTATGTGACCCATTGTCACGTGGAAATTTTTCTCGTCGTTTACGGAAACCTGATTTAAAGGAGAAATTTTTACTCCTTTATTGAGGACATTTTAGAGATAGAAAAGGTCACAACATGAGACTTAGCATGTCTAGTAAGAAAACGAATTCAGCAATTCACCTCCCGAAAAACTACCTTAGAAAAACTTATTAGACAAATCTAAGAAGAATCTCCGATAATAGCTTTAATCAGAACTCGTAACAGGCAAGGTCATTTTGCCCAATCGGTTTTTCGAGGTTGCAGCCTAGGACCCTCCAGCTTCAGGTGAGCCAGTAGGGTGCAGCCTAACGATGATTTTCTGTTCTTTTTTCTACAACGTGAGTGCTAGAGACATGAAAAGAATAAATATATTAGAACAGATAAGATCATACTGCGCAATCGACTTTTATAGGATGCAGCCTAATGACCTCGAGCTGTAAGTGCCTCCTCATGATTTTCTGTTCTCTTTTCCTACAATATATTTGCTAGAAAAATCAGTAGAATATTAAAACAGGCAAGATCATACTGCCCAATCAGCTATTGTAGGCTGCAGTTTAGGACCCTCAAGCTTGAGATGCCTGTTCAAAAGTTCCTGTTTTATTTGTTTGTTTTTGCATATATCGGTTAGAAGAAACGGGCAGAACATTATAACAGACAAGATCATACTACCCAATCAGCCATTCCATGACGCAGCCTAGATCCCTCAAACTGGAGGCTACTACCCACCGGTCTTTTTTAGAATATACTTGTTCATAAAATGAGTAATGCTATAATAGCCTGGCATGACCAAATAATTTGTTTTGCTTGAGCTCTTTACTTGCTTAAACTTTTGGCAAAAGAACTCAACAATTGAATAATCTAATACTTAAAGCAGCCAGACTTTTGACCTATTGAGACAAAGTATCTCCGTCAAGGAGAATTAATGAGATCTCTTACGTTTTAAACAACGAGCCTCGGTTTAAGCCGCTTATGAGCCTACAAAAGTATGGTCTATATAAGAAGTTGCCAAATTTTCATTAGCCTAAGCACCTCACGATGTCCTAATCTAACCCTGGCAACGGAGAAACTTCATGGCCATCGTCATATTTAACAAACGAAGATATTGTATCTCTAATGCCATAATATGGATGAAAAGTTGCCGTTCAGAGCTGTCATAGTTGTAGCGACAACTAAAACCTAGTAAAGAGCAAACCACAGCCCTTAGTAACCAAAGGTTTAAAATTGCGTTAAAAAAAAAAACTATGTAGTGAGATACAATTGCCGTTTGTAGCTGATTCAGGACAACTGACAAACTGACTATTTTTTTGATTAATTCGAATAATGAAAAGTTATTTTGGAAACAAAATTGCAGAAATTTTGAAAGAGCAAAAGGAACAATAAGGACACCGTTGAAACGGCCATTGTCGAAAACCTTAGACAGGAGACTCACAGCCGCCTCCTTGAACAACAAGGAAAACCATTTTTTTTGCACGGGTAGCACTGATCCATTAATTTTTTTTTATACTGTCGTTGCTTTTTTTTCTTCACCACTAGCGCAGCACTAGAGCGTCATAGAGAGCTGTTTGAGGACTCTTTAAAGTTCATTTTTTATGTCTAATCGCTTTTTTTATAAGTTCGACTTCAAATGCCAGCATAAAGTCCCACATGTGCATTTTCGGTACCATTTAAAAAGGTTGAGCAGGGCACTGGAACATGATAAAAACGTTTAAGGACTCATCTAAAAGTTAATTTTTATATCTAATGCTTTTCATACATTCGACATAATAACGCCATTATAAAGTACCATATGGCACCCATGAAGTGCGCTTTGGATGTCATTTACGGAATGGAAAAGGCCTTTTAGAATCTCCATATTTGAAAACTATAGTCCTGAGGTTTAACATCGCCAACTTCTCTTCTATATTTCTCCTCCCAGCCCATTAATATTATTCATGAATAGTCCAGTTGCTAATAGAGCTAGGAGGCTACTGCAACATTATGGTTTAAGGGCATATAATAATTTTTGCTCGTTTTAAGTTCAACTTATCTTTCTACTCTTGTCAAAAAAATATATATCTTTTTTAATTTATTATGCATAAAAGTTCATTTCATTTTTTTTATTCGAACTTCATAGGAGAAAAAAAACACACTTCGGAAGAACACTGAATAGTACATTTACAATTCTGGAATCCCTAATTGAGAAAACTGTATCGGCTTTTTCACTGTTAAGGTAGCAATTCGTGGTTTAATTCTAGTTTCCTTGAGAATTGACAACTATTTCCATTGCTAGGCAGCTGATTTTTAGGAATATAAATGCGAAAGATATTTTGAATTACATTATCGTTACATCCAAAACAACCAGAAACAAGTGGCTAAAACCGTGAAACATTTTTGAAATAATAAGACCTAAGGCAGTTCATAGCATAACGAAGCCTTAAGAATAATAAAAAGAGGCATTTCTATTTCAGGCGTTCTTTAATATCAGTTGAACTCTTTAATGAATCTAATAAAGAATTGATTTACAAATACGCCAATTGACACAGAGAAAAATAATGAAAGCATAGACGGTACTGTAGAAAATCAAAATATCAACCCGTCTATATACAACCGTCCAGATATGAGGTGCTTGCTTCAAATCTCCAAAATCTTGACAACAACAAATAGGAGTAGGTGCTCATTAACAAATTTCACAGTATATCAAACAGTTCGTGGTAACGAACTGTAGTAAGGAGCGACCCGGCTCAATAGTAACCAAAACTTTAAAAAACGGAATTTTGCTAGTAATAGCTACATCAAAAGGATTGCATTTTAATGCTGATTTTAAATATATGAGTTTAATCAAGTTTATTCTTGCCCATCAAAAGTTATGAGCCTGAGAAAATTTTCCTTAGTTTAGAAAATAGGGAGAAACGCCTCCTGAAAGTCGCAGAATCTTAACGAAAATCACACCATCAGATTCAAGGTATCAGAGAACCATACTGCAGAAGTTTCAAGGTCCTATTTAAGAATTAATGACGCTTCTTCACTACTAAGGTCCCTGCGTCGGCCCTGCAGTGCATTCCTGCAGCGTGATTCGATCTCTGGGTCCCGTATTACCAAGCTAAGGTCAAATCCACTGCGCCACCACAGGGCTTCAAGCTCCAATCTACAAAAATGTGGAATTTTGTATTTTTTGCCAGAAGGCAGAGCACGGATGCGTATTTATTTGTTTGTTTTTTTTTTTTTTTCCCAGGGGTGATCGTATCGACCCAGTGGTCCTAGAATGTTGCAACGGGGCTCATTCTAACGGAAATAAAAAGTTCTAGCGCCCTTTTTAAGAGACCAAAAAATTTGAGGGCACCTAGGCCCCTCCCACGCTAATCATTTTCCCAAAGTCACCGGATCAAAATTTTGAGATAGCCATTTTATTCAGCATAGTCAAAAACCTTATAACTCTGTCTTTGAGGATGACTTACTCCCCCACGGTCCCCCTGGGAGGGGCTACAAGTTACAAACTTTGACCTGTGCTTACATATAGTAATGGTTATTGGGAAATGTACAGACGTTTTCAGAGGAATTTTTTTGGTTGGGGGGGGGGAGTTGTTGAGAAGAGGGGGATATGTTGGGGAAACTTTCCATGGAGTAATTTGTCATGGGGGAAAAGAATTTCCATGAAGGGAGCGCAGGATTTTCTAGCATTATTAAAAAAAAACAATAAAAAAATAAATATGAAAAGTTTTTTCATCTGGAATTAAGGAGCAGCATTAAAACGAACAAAAATTACTACGTATATGAGGGGATTCGTCCCCCCTTCAATACCTCACTCTTTACGCTAAAGTATTTTTAGTAATTTCAACTATTTATTCTACGGCCTTTGTGATTCAGGGGTCATTCTTAAAGAATTGGGACAAAACTTAAACTTTGTTGTAAAGAGCGAGGTACCGCCGAGGGGGTAAACCCCCTCATATGCGTAATAAAAACATACGAATACAAAAGTTCGTTACGTAAGCTAACTCGTAGGTTACGTATGTCTTTTACTAATAAAAACGTTTGTAAAAAATTAAATGTTCTAGTTGCCTTTTTAAGTAACCAAAAAACTGGGGGGTGGGCGACTAGGCCTCCTCCGCCGCTCCTTTTTTCCCAAAATTATTCGATCAAAACTATGAGAAAGCCATTTAGCCAAAAAAATAAATATGCAAATTTCGTTTTAATTATTCATCTGGGGAGAGCCAAAATCAAAACATGCATTAATTCAAATGGTTCAGAAATTAAATTAAGAAAAAAAAAGTTTTTTAACTGAAAGTAAGGAGCGACATT
The DNA here is from genome assembly GCF_032884065.1 of Artemia franciscana. Lineage (NCBI taxonomy): Eukaryota > Metazoa > Arthropoda > Branchiopoda > Anostraca > Artemiidae > Artemia > Artemia franciscana. Next base: position 12,304,267 of record NC_088883.1, on the reverse strand, counting down.
AAAACTTAAAACGAACAGAAATTACTTCGTATATGAAAGGGGCTGATCCCTCCTCAACGCCCCGCTCTTTACGCTAAAGTTGTTTACTGTTTTAAAAAGTAGAGTTGAGAGAAAAGTGTCAAACTTTAGCGTAAAGAGTGGGGCGTTGAGGAGGGACCAGCCTCTTTCATATACGAAGTAATTTCTGTTCGTTTTAAATTTTAATGTCGCTCCTTACTTTCAGCTAAAAAAAACTTGTTTTTTTTTTATTTAATCTCTGCATTGAATAAAACCTTTGCTGATGATTCCTTTTTTGTTTATGAATTTTGTGTAGAGAGCCTACTTTTAGCTAATATATGCCAATTATTGTTGGGTCAAACTATCTATAACTGACAATGCTGGTTGGATTTATCAAGCCGCCATACAAGCTCATTTTCTAAGTAGTTACTATGGGAATGGTACAAAGCCTCTGGATAATTCCTTCTTTTAATTTTGTATATTTTATTTTTTCTTTATCATTTATCAGATAGCTGTTCTACAGTGAGTCTCCAATTAAAAGTTACTTTCGTTATGTGTGAATAAATACCGTTTTCCCAAATGTAAAGGGAATATAAGCTGTGGAATTACAGTTTTGGTTATCTTAAGGGGATATCCATCTTTGATGTTTGGTATTTTTCGGGAAGGAGAATACAAAGGTGTCTGTATCAGAGATACGGAGGGGTATTCTTCTACTGGTAAAACCTCCGCTCGGTTATACCTGCCTTAACTCCCTTCCACCCAAAATGGGTGCCAGGTGCAGGTCCTTAACTTTCAACATCTTGGTGTCAAATAATACAAGACCTCAAAAAATTACGCAGAAGCATCAACTTTGGAGATGCATTTTTTCTTCCGAAATTTTGGGGAAGATAGATGGATAGTATAGCTAAGGATAAGCTAGTTCTTAATTTTGCATATTTGGATTAACAAGATCAATAGCCAATTCTCTCGATCCTGGTTTTATGCGCACATTTTTAGGAGGTTTTGTGCGCGTATACCAGCCACAAGTTAATCCTCTGAACACGTCCCTGGAACCCGAGTGGGAGACTCAGGAGAATTTAAGGTAGGAACAAAGAACAAACAAAATTTTAGCCCACAAAACCAACAGAATAAGGTAAATAATACCTTTCCAAACAGACTTTCTTTGATATTAAAAAGAAAGTAATGCAGCGAGACAAATAAAACTTTTTGGAATCACCTTAAATATCAAGTCCTTACTATGTCTAAGCCATTCTAAAATATTGAGGAAAGCGCAATCAAAAAGCGAATATTGGCCCTAAATCGAGTCTTCTCTACTTCTTGTAACAACCAACAATTATCTCTAAGCAATCCTATAAATGAACCTTCATTAGAGATTACAGGGTAGGTGATAAGCTTTATTAACGATGGGATACTAATTGGAATCCTTCAGAACTTAATTCTTAATGCGAGTACGACAATGCTTTAAAATCGATTGTTTGTAAATGTGGCTAGGATGGCTTCTCCATAACTACATTAAATTATTACCAGCCAACGATGTTCTCAAATTATTTACTGATCTTGAAATATCTCAGTCAGGAAACAAAAGATTTAGTGGTACTGCATTGTAGGTAAAGGCAAGGTATTTCTCCGCTCTGAGGAAACAAGGAACTTATCACACTCCAAAGATCTCATTAATAATATTAAGTAAGGTCTTCAAATTTTACGCTTCAATAGATCCTCTCTTTAAAAGAGTTTCTCTCCAAGGATGAAAGGAGATCAAAAGAAATTTGACTATTCTACCAAATCCCTTTGTTAAAGGCCTCACTCTATTCTTAGAGAAGCCAGGAATTCTTTTCTGGTAAATTAACTCATGATAAAGAATGAACTGAAATGTGGCAAATGAGTTCACTACCATTAAATCTTACCAAGGAAGTCTTCTTTAATTGTTAAGTGATTAACATAAATGAAGGTGTATTTCAGGTTTTAAGCCGTAGTAAATTCACGTCAACTACAGAAGCTTCTTAAGGTTGACATCACCGAGAGCAGTTGTGAAGTAACTAGTGACTTATTAGATTTAAAAGGACGTTGTCTTTGTAAGTATCAATTGCATTTCACTCTAATCATATTTTAAATGTGTTTCAATCTGATTGTAATAGCAATGATGATGTTGATGCAGAATTATTTCACTTAAGATGCCCCTTGACTATCTTTAGTAAAAGTTCTTGTTGAAGCAAGTTCATAGTTACTATTCTGTCGTTCTAGCTATTACCAAACCGTCAGCTGTGAGGGAAAAGTTAATTTTTGGTTAATATTCGTCGAGCTTGGATTGCACCTGAAATGATATAAATGAATCTAATACCGTTCAAATCAATGACGTCAACAAATATCATCTTAATCGTCAAAAATTTAAAACTCGTTGCGTACAAATAGGTTTTGAGCACTAGTCCATCGGTTGTCTAGTACAGGGCTTCTTAAATTGTGGGTCGCAACCCCCCGGGGGGTCGTGAGACTACTGAAAGGGGGTCGCAAAGATCCGATACTTTTCAATCATTATAAATAAAATTTTAAAATTAGTATACACACTAAGTACAAATATAAATACAAATAAAAATCATACAAAATACTATTGTAGTTTTATTATAACTTTTTTTTTGAAAAAAGTGGCAATGCAAAACTGTTATGTAGGGCCTATAAATGAAAATATGGAAGTAGCTTAAAATAATAAATACAACGCGCTCTTCGATTTTCAACTGAACCTTCGACTTGATGTCTGACCGCCGGCGTCAGTGTTTGCAAGATAACTAAGTGATTATAAAAGCCCAGACGCCACGTCGCCTTACAGCTTACACATACTGTTTGTACTTCAGTTTGGACTCAGCTTTGTCTTCGTAGTGACATGTGTGTATTTACTGTGTAATTTTCAGTTGGTGTTTTTAATTATTACGTTAAAGTTCAACTACATTTTGTTCAATTATTTATTATTATTTAACCATCATGGATAAATGGCTAATTAAAATTCCAACTAATAAGTCTGCCACGCCGTCACAACCAAATTGCAGTGCTTCAAATCCGACTTCTAGCAAAACAAAAAAAAAGAAAATATGACGAATCATATTTGCAGTATGGCTTCACATGCTCTTCTCACAACAATGAAGAACAACCAGTTTGCTTAATTTGCAAAGAAATTTTGGCTGCAGAAAGCATGAAACCGTCAAAACTGCAACGACATTTGAGTTCTAAACATGCAACGTTATCAAAAAAGCCAATAGAATATTTTCAGCGTCTTTTGCAAACATCAAATAAAGAAAAGAACACTTTGGAGAAGTATGTTACTTTGAATGACAAATATCTATTGGCATCGTATGAAGTTTCGTATTTGATAGCAAAAACGAAAAAGCCTTTTACTATTGGAGAGCAGCTTTTACTACCTGCAGCTATAAGAATGTCTGAAATTGTTCATGGAAAACAGTGTGCTGCTGAAATTAGTAAAATTCCATTATCAAATGACACTGTATCCAAAAGAATTTCAGAAATTAGCAATGATCAATTTCAACAGCTTCTTATGAGGCTTAAAGACAGCTCAAAGTTTGCAATACAACTGGACGAGTCGACAGACATTTCAAAAATGGCACAGTTGTTACTTTTTGTAAGATACATTTATGAGGGAAGCATTCATAAAGATATACTGTTTTGTCGTCCTCTGGAAGGTCATACTCGTGGAAAAGATATATATAAAAAAGTAAATGAGTTTTTTGAAAAAGAAGGATTAAATTGGAAACATTGTGTTGGTGTGTGCACGGACGGTGCTGTAGCAATGACCAGACAAGATCTTGGTTTTACAGCATTTGTTAAAGCTGGAAATGATCATGTTACATTTACACATATTATGATTCACCGAGAGGCACTTGTTGTTAAAAAAATTGCACCAGAATTAAACACTGTGTTTTTTTTTATGAAGTCAAAATCATTAACTTTATTAAAAGTCGAGCACTTAATAGTCGACTGTTTAAAAATTTGTGCATTGATATGGATTCGGATTATACAAGTTTATTGCTACATGCTGAAGTTAGGTGGCTATCAAGAGGTCAAAGTTTGAAACGATTATTAACTTTAAAAGATGAAGTTCTTATATTTCTAACAGAGCAACATTCTAATTTGGCCGATTATTTTCACGATAATTTATGGCTTCTCAAGCTATGCTGTTTGTCAGATATTTTTGATAAAATCAATGATATGAATTTATCAATGCAGGGAGTCTGCGTTAATATGTTTATGTTAAAAAATAAACTTGAGGCCTTTGTTAAAAAAATTCTTATATGGAAGAACAGAGTGGAAAGTGGATCGCTCGAAATGTTTCCATTTACTAACGATTATATAATTAGTAACAATATTTCAAAAAAAGATACTCCTATAACAAAAATTGTAGTTAATGATTTGAAGGATATGGAAGTTTACATGCATAGGTATTTTCCCAATGATATCGATACACAACAATGGATTTACAATCCATTTTCAATTGAAATGGAAGAAATTAATTTTTTAAACTTAAAAGCACAAGAAGAATTTGCCGAATTAACAAGTGATACTACCTTGCGACTCAGATTTTCTCAAGTGCCTGTGCATGAATTTTGGATAGAAATCAAATCAGAATATCCCCTACTATCGGAAATGGCAATGAACAAATTACTGCCATTTTGTACAACATATTTATGTGAATCAGCCTTTTCCACATTAACTTACATAAAATCAAAATACCGTTCAACTTTAATAAACGTTGAAAATTTATTATGATCTGCACTAACTCAAATTGAGCCTAGATTTAATTATTTGTGTAAAAATAAACAATCACATCCATCACATTAATATTGTTTGATGTTAATAATATGTTTTTATTAAAAAAATTGTTACAAAAGTTTATTTTTTCTATTGAATATATAGATATAGTTTTATGTTTTCTTATAAAAAAATTGTTACAAAAGTTTGTTTTTTCTATTGAATAAATATATATATAGTTTTATGTCATTCTATTTATTGTGTTTTATTACGACCGATATCCCGTCAACGTTCCAATTATATATATGTGAAATGAATGGGTACGTATTCTTTAATCCTTACTTTATTTACGTTGTAAAATAGTGAGATATTGCATCTACATCTACGGTTAATATATATATTTCCTTATATGGAGGAGGGGGTCGTTTAAAATTTCCTGAGCTTGAAGGGGGTCGCTATATAAAAAAGTTTAAGAAGCCCTGGTCTAGTAGATTGAGCATTGCCTGGTAATATATTGCTCAGAGTATAACCTCAGTTACCACAGGGCTGAAGCGAAGAACTTTTGTGGCTGAAAAGCACCGCTTCGAAATAAAAAGAAAAAAAATCGTGTTTTGGGCACTTTAGCTGCACCAATTCGAAAGGATGGACACAAAAACGGCGAAAAAAAAATTGAATACAAGGTAATTTTGTTTAGTAGTTATTGAAGATCATATCTTGGCGCAAATATTAGTTTTTAGTTCCTTAAATAAAGGAAATGAAAATTCTGATATCAAAAGGTTCAAATTCTTACTGTTTCTGTAAGTCAGAAAGAGGATGTAACTCATTTTGCAAAAGAAAAAGAACAGAAATTTTAAAAGTATTTTAATAGGAAACACAAAAATAGGAAATGTATTTCACTGCTATCAAATCTAAAAACGCTAACAAATAGTTACACTGTTTAAAAAACGACATAACAGTTTGATAATAAGTTAAACTAGGGTATCTATTCACATCTAGGACACAGCTATATTCCAGACACGGATGCGAGCACTTTGGACTTTGAGGCGAGTCCATTTTGGACGCTGTTACGATTTATGGCAATTTAGTCCAAAGTAAGCGTTAATCAGGTATTACAAAAATAAGAACTGGCTTAGTTTGTTAATACTATTAGAGGTGTGATTTGTGCCATTTTAGCGGATAATAGAGGCTATAGTAATTAGATGTATGTAAACATATTTCCCATTTCTTTTCTGTGGTTTACTAAATAAGTTTGATTAAATATTAAAGGAAGCAATGTCTGAAAAACGATAATTCAAATTGATTCCCATCTTTACCTATTCATAATGCAAATATTCTAGTTGGTAATGTCGAGCTCTCAGCTTTTAGTATGGACTGTGTGGCTTAAATGGAAGGTCAAACAGTCAAAGTTTGTGGCTTAAATAGAAGGTCGAACAGTCAAAAGCTTTTAGTATGGACTGTGTGGCTTAAATGGAAGGTCGAACGGTCAAAGTTTGTGGCTTAATTGGAAGGTCGAACAGCCAACAGCTCTTAGTGTGGACTGTGTGGCTTAAATGGAAGGTCGAACAGTCAAAGTTTGTGGCTTAAATGGAAGGTCGAACAGTCAAAGTTCTCTGGCAACGACAATGATGGGACTGAGGTTCTCGTTGGAACAGTTTTCTTCAAGGATTTTTTTTATGAGTCAAATAAGCTACTGTATATCAGTTAGAAATTTGATCAGTGTTTGAGAAACAACTAAGTGTTAAGAAAAGTTATTGATCTCCACTATGGCATACAAAAACACAGATTATCTTAGATAGTTCCTCAACACCTCCAATATATTGAATATGCCTCAACAAATCTACAAATCCAACGTTAAATAATTTTCAAAAGAATAAGAGATAAACACTTTTGTTTTAAGCACGGTGAGAAATAAACGTTTTATTGGAAATAGATTACTAATTGGTATTCATTTCCCCTGGGAGATATAGAATATTCTAGAAACGTTGCACTTTATCCTGCCTTGGAAGTGTCGACAAGACGTGTACTATTGTGCTGTAATGCCCTAGTTGAACACGTAGTGATTTATTTGTCCTATTTTGTTTTCTATTATTTTATGCATAGGTGACTGATATTTTAATTTATTGGAAGATTCTCTTGCATAGAATCCTATATAATTTAGTTTTTTGTTTCAGTCAATATTTACACTTGTAGATGATGATGAATCCCTGTGGTAGCAGAATAGATTGAAGCACCGCTTGACAATATGGTGTCCAGGTTCAATTCCAGTAGCCACAAGATTGGGCAACAGATTGCCCAATCTTGCCTGGGCGATTGCCCGCTACTTATCCCTGCAAAAACAACCCAGCAACTGAAACGCCAATTCGACGCCCTTTGCGACATCAATGGTTCTGGATCTTCATCCTTTATCTAGGTTATATTTTGGCCAGCCCTTGGCTCATGTCCTATGGATTTTGTTTACTTTTGTCTTTGTGTTGTTACTGTTGGAAATCATCTCAAAGTTTCCCTTATTCAAGTACACGATTGTTGTAGTACTGATAACGGAAGCGATTCTTTATTTTTGGATTTTTTTTTCTTAAAAGAATTGATAAAAATAAAACATTAACAGTCAAATCTTGAATACTGCCTTCTGTTGACAGAATGTTAGAATCCAGCAAAATCCTAAAGCTAACCAAATTAAAAAAGGATAATTCTGAAAATAAATGAAAGATGAATGAGTCACAAATGATTTACTAACCAATTCTTAGAGAAGCCAAACTTTCTTTTGTCCAAAAATACATTCTTCTATTCTTAGAGAAGTATTACATTCTTTTTAAATAAATTAGCCCATGACAGAAGATGAACTGAAATACAACAAACGAGTTTTCATTTCAATGACGTCAAGGAAATGTCATCTTTGAACAATAAACATTTCGAGGTTGTAAGTGTTTCCGCCACAAATTCTTTTCATACCTTTTGTTAACAGCCTTCCTCTATTATTAGAGAAGTCATCGATTTTTTTTCACACAAATTAACTGATGACAAAGAATGAACCGAAACGTGACAAATGAGTTCATTGTCATTCAAACCAGTGACGTCAATCAAATTTCCAACTTGCCTTAAAAAAGACAACGAGAACCTTTCCAAAGTTACAAGTGGTCTCACCATAAAAATTTCTTTCATAGCTTTTAGAAGTGCCGATTACTGCCACGTCATGAAAAAGTTACTACTGCTTTAAAATTCTCGATAGCTATCTAAATTATAATAATGAAATTCTGAATTGGAGCGGTAAAGCAGATCAGGTTCTTCAGGCCACAAATCATTCACAGGGAATGAAATGTAGAAATCTGGATATACGATTACATTAAACACTCTCTTTTAAAACAGTTCGTAACCGTAACAGTTCATATTCATAATCAAACCTTAAGTAATAACGATAGAAACTAAATAAATCGTAAGTAAATAACGTTAAGTAATAACGTTAAGTAATAAGTAATAACGTTATTAAGTAATAACGTTAACATAAATCGTTAAGTAATAACGATAGAAACTGATATATACCAACATTTGTATATGCGAAACTCTTTCCTGCATTATGATTTTTTTTTTAAACTTCATCAAAAAAAATAATACAATGAACGAATGATATAGATAGTAGTACATACGACAATATGGTATATCACAGTGTTGCCATCTAACAATAGGATCCATTGTGTAGCACCATGGTTTCGGCTCTTCTCCACCTGGATTTCGGCAGTAATTTTTAGCATCTTTCATTTCTTCAAAAACTGGGGGTGGGCGATTGTGAGAATGTGGCGACTGACTATTCCATGACTGGCAAGGTATTCCTTGTTTGGTAATATTTGCTTCACCAAGGTAAAACCGGCCATTACCTCGTAAGCAAGTTTCTACAAAGAAAAAACAAGCTTGCGCATAAAGGAATAAACAAAAGAACATGGAAAAACAGTGGTAAAAAAAATATAAGACTGTTTTCGTGACAATCCTAGCCAGTAAAGTGGATTCATGCTCTGCATGGTAATATAAGACCCAGGATTTGATTTGAGTTGCCGCAAGGTTCTGCAACGGGTTTGCTACCTGTCCATGAAAAAAAAAAAAAAAAAAAAAAAAAAAAAAAAAAAAAAAAAAAAAAAAAAAAAAAAAAAAAAAAAAAAAACAGCAACTGAAGTGCCAATTCAATACCCTTAGCCCCATCAGCGGCTCTATAGGATACTTATCCTTTCATGACGTAATATCAGTTTTCGAAGGGCTCATTTCCAGAAACATGTAAAGTGTAGGTAATTCATGATTAAATGTATTTTAGTAAAGGAAGTTACAATATGCATAGTGTTACGAAAAAAAAAATCTTCTTCTTTTGAGAAAAAGCGAAAGATTAAAGAATACATTAATACTTTGACACTTGACTTCGTTTTAAGAAATTACATTCAAAAATGATGCTGGGATTTTATATTGGAATTAAGCCGAGTGACTTCTTAAATTAAATCTTTATCAATACTCATATTTAGAATATCCTCGGAACAAGGCAGAAACTTTGATCCAATTATAAGTTTGCAGTTACAGCCTTCGAAAATATAAACGAATATTTAGGAAATCGTACTTGGATCTTGGAACTACGCTCCTGCCAGTAACTTTGGAATAAAACTAGTAGAAGTAAGAAGTTTAAAACTCTGAAGATTTAGAAGTATCCACAGCTTTGTTACTCAAAAGTTTGCAAGGCACCTGAAAATAGCCTTTTTTTTGCAAACCCTTACTCAAACTAGTATCTTTGAGAAGAAGGTAATAATAATGCATAGAAAAATTTAAAATTCCAACGAAACTTACCAAAAATTTAGTAGTTTTAAAGATTGCAACAGAAAAGTTTTAAAATGTCTTGTCTATTCAGATTCTAAATAGGCACTATTTAGACAAAAATGACTTTAATCGGTTAACGTGTCCATGCCTCACTATTCACAATTACCAGTAAATTACGTCGGGATGAAGACTGGCAGTTGAATTTCAGACCCATCAAGTTATCGAATCCCAAAGCAAAACAAAGGGTTAATCAACCATAACCGTTTCAGTTCGAATATTACTCTCTTTCCTGAAGATTTGTAGAATGTAAACATTCTTTTTACTTTTAGATTTTAAAATAAGCTAATGGTTTTCTGCTTCTTCTGAAGATCTTGGTCAATTTAAATTCAAATTAAAAGTTGTGGAAAGCTCCAGGCAAAGAAAAAAACAAGATATAGCATCATGGTTTCAACGTCCTCTAGTGGCATAGTAGGATTGATATATGCTTCGTAATATACGACCTGGAGTTGAACGCAGCTGCAGCAAACCCTGACTAGGCCCACACTTTGATCGCACTGCTGATACTATGCCAAAGCGTCTCTTTTGGGCCCCTGGCCCTAATTATCAGATACATTTCCTTTTCCTAACTTAGCATTATTCCTCTCTAAATTCATTATTTCGCTCCTGGCCCTAATTATCAGATAAATGTGCCTTCCAGAGCTTTAAGCTAACTCTAAGCTCGTTTCTTCTTTTCCGAGCATATCAGACAGTTATAAAGCAACATTGTTAGATAATGTTCAACTTGAATCGATAATACACTTATTCTTGAGCCTGCATAATGGTTGAATTGTCACTATTGGACAGCCCCACCCCCTCCGTCCAACACTGAGCACGGTGGTCTGAAGTGGTGCGTGGACAGAGACGTCCATGGGAGATTTCCAACGAGAGGTTTTGTTCTTCCAGAGACTATTCGATAAGTTATGAAGACATAACGGGACAAGTCGTAATCTAACTAGGTTGTTTTCATAAGATGTGGAGCGTAAGTCCCAGATTACTCTGGCCGCCTCGTTAATCCCCCTTAAAGTAGCCATAATAATCCAAACAAGAAGGGGGTTTCAGACTTTCAAATCTTCTTCAGTTAAAACCACTTTGCATTTCAAGGGTAATTCAAAATACAAAACTTGAGCGTTTCAAATAGTGATCTGACCAAATTTTCTTTTTATCTATTTGAGGACTGAGAACACTTGAAGACATCGACACTTGATCGACAAACAGTTTGTACTTCCTGTGCAAGTGGTATAAATCACAAGGTATGTGATTTTTCTGCAGTTCTGTGGCGAAAATATCCCCATAACAGTAGAATACTATATAATTTTTTTTTTTTTTTTTTAGAAAGCCAGTTTGGCTTAGTCCATGTTAAAATGCAAGAAAGAACGTATTCGCATCAAAAACCGAGAAATTCTGTTTTTTTTTCTACCGGATGATTGACACATTGAAAACAAAACCGGAATGTCACTCCTCTTTTTAACTATATCCAATCTTATTGACGTTTGATCATTTGACAATTTTCTTAAAACGATAATTATAGTCACCCTAAATTAAAGGTTTATTCACATAAAAACTTACTAATATCGATATTCATTCGATATTCAGGATTGGAAGGCGGCAGCTCAAAACAAATTTCAAGTTACAAAAGGTATACCAACGACAAGGAAAACCGGAATTCTACTGTTATATCTGCTTCAGCAAGAGTTAAAAGCAAGTATGAAAACGGCGAAACTTATCGACTTACAACTATCAAATCAGTATCATTCCGCAGAAACAACAAATACAGGCATGATGAAGACTATCGACTTAACTATTCTGTCCGCATCACTCAACAGAAACAACAAATGGTGAAGACTGTCAACTAGAGACTGTCAAGTTAGCATAGCTCTACAGAAACAACAACTACAGACATAATGAAGACCATTGACTTAAGACTTCTATGTCAGTAGCACTCTAAGGAAGCAACAAATACAGACATAATGAAGACTATCAACTTAAGAGTATTAAGTCAGCATTGCTACATAGAAACGACAAATACACACAAAATGAAGACTGTCAACTCACCACTACCATCAACTCATCAACATATAGCAACAGCTTATAAACCGCTGGTGCACCAGCTCATGAAAGAGAGTTGGGACGGTGGATGTTCCGTTTCGTGAAGTGTTAAGTCCAGACCCTGTTGAGTCTGTTGTCCAGACCCATTAAAAAAAAAAAAAAAAAAAAAATAAAAAAAAAAAAAAAAAATAAAAAAAAAAAAAATTAATATGGTAGAAGATTAGCTAAGATAAATTTGAAAAGTGAGTTTTGAACATTTTGAAGGACAGCAAAAGTCATACCTGAATATGCCATTGTTTGTTTGTCTGTTCATCATTTTTATATCTAATTAGTCTTCTCACAATTTTATTTGCTATATTGCTGTCCTGTCTATATTAATTGCAGAAACTGTGGCGTTTGAATAAAAAATGTGCGTGACGTAAGTTGATGTTCATTTGGGCAACATTCTGATAAATTGTCAAAATTGGGCAAATTGTCAAAATGTCGAATTGTCAAGACACATTTCTAAATTTTCAGTTCATAAGAGGTAGTTTATATATGCATCACATTCAGAAAATAGCCTTCAGCTTGTTCTTAGTAAGAATCAGCAAAGAGCAAACCATATTTCAATAATAGCTGTGCTACCAAAGAATACACTTTTAATCAAAAATTGTGTCTTATTTTACTACTATCATCAAAATAATCACTAAGCCACTCATCACCTGAATCCAATGGTTTTTTAAAAATATCATCGCATTTATATTTTTTTTTTCAGTTTTGGTTATTTCTTTAATCATAATATTTTTTCCATTTTCTGTACCTGTTTTCGTCCGAGTGTCAAAACATTACAAATTTCATCCTCTTAAAAAAAAAAGAAGATTATATTAGAGTTTACAATTTTTTGCATAAAACCTGTAGAACAATCAAAATCGTCATTAAAATCAAGGAGAACCAACACATTATCAGCTATTTTTAAGCCCTTCTTTCAACATAAGATACTAGATAATATGGTTAATTAGAATGATATAAACTGAAACTTATCGTACTTTAAATCAAAATTGAAAATTAAATTGGCCAATGATTTTCGTACCGCAAGTATTTTGTTAAAGAGTATTCAAAAATGCCGAGAGGAAGTCCATTCCAGGGCAGCCGAGACTGCCAAAAGTGGCAGTCCATGATTTACTCCATATCCATACCCAAGTCCTCCATATTTATTTATTAAAAATGTGTAGTAAACAAGAAAATACTAGGTGATATAGTATATGTCTATTATGCAGCTGAATGTGCGTCAGACCAAAATAGAATTTTTTCCCAAGTATTGTAATATCTTCATTTTAGTGAAAATAATCTGTATTTTGAGCTTAATGTTTCTGTTTCTCATAATATCGAAGAAATAAACCGCCATAACCCAGATTATAAGGGATTATAAGGGCTGTGGGGGGGGAGGGGATGACATCCCAAAAGACGTAGTTGTTGGCCTTTTCAATTACACTGAGCAAACTGGCTATCTCAAAATTTTGAATGGATGTGTTTGGGGTATTGATGGGGGTGGGAGGGGGGCTGGTAGCCCTCGAATACCTTTTGACTCTTTAAAATGCATTTGGATTTTGAATTTCTAATCCGAGAAATTTCAATTTTCAAATAAATTACTGATATTTCCTATTGATAATCTGTATACACATACTATTTTCTGATTCAGTTAAACTTTTCCCTTAATATTTTCTCAGATTTTCACTTCAATATCCACAGGCTTGGTAATACTCGCTACAGAACCGGTTGTTGTAGTGGCAGTAGTAGTAGTGGCGTGCAAATATTGCCTTTTGGTCAATTGATCTTCCCCTTTAAGCATTCCTTGGAGCTTCCAACTTAATACCTTAGTCCATACCGGAGATACGCCCTTTCGACATTCTGCATACACATAGCGTCTTTTTATACTGCCGCTTCATACCCTAGTCTTAATAACACTAGTATCAAGCAATAGTAGGAGCAGTAGTGTTGTATTAGTAGCAGTAGTAACAGTAGTAGCTGCAGTATTAATAGCAGTAGTAGTATGCATATGCTGTATTTTGGCCAGTTGAACATCCTCTCATTATGGCCAGGAATTTTCAGCTCAATACGGTAAGTTGTTCCAAAGATATTGTTGATACACCCTTTTGACAATTATGCAGATAGTACGTTTGGACTTAGTTCAACTGTCTCCTCAACATTTCCTCAAATTTTCGCTTAAATGCCCTTAGCCTTGGCAGTAATTGTTACGGAAGCAGCAATTGTATGCCAGAGGTAGAAGTTTTAGTACTTGTAGTAGTAATAAAAACATTATTATCGTGCAAATATTGTCTTTTTGGTCAACTAGGCTGAATAAAATGGCTGTCTCAAATGACTGGATGTGTTTGGTGAATTGATTGGCGTGCGAGGGGGGGGGGGGGTGGTTTCACTCAATAAATTTTTACTCTTATAAAGGGCACCTAAAAAGGAACTAGGCCTTCCAATTTCCAATCTAACGAGCCACCTCCAAAGTTTATACGGCCATCTCCTTCACAAAAAACCTCCAATATTTTGATAATGGGCAAATTGTAGAAGTTACAGCCCTTGCCGGGGGACTGAGTGGATTTGTCAACACCTGAGTTATAATTATTTTATCTTCGGGTTGTTTTGAACAAAATAGCTATCTTAAAATTTTCATCAGATGCATTTGGGGAAAAACGGCTTGAGGGGGGAGGGCTGGTTGCCCTTTGATCACTTTTGACTCATAAAAAAGGCACTGAAACTTTCGATTTCCAATCAAATGAGTCACCTCCAAAGTTTATACGACCACCCTTCCCATAAAAGCCTTAAATGCTAATAATGGGCAACGAGCATAACTTATAGCCCTTGCCTCGAGGGCCGAGGGGAGTCATCAGACCCAGAATCATAGTTATTTGACCTTCAAAATATTTTGAACGAAATGGCTATCTCAAAATTTTGATCGGAAGCATTTAGGAGGAAAAGGACGAAAAGGGGGATGGTTGCCCTTCGATCACTTTTGACTCTTAAAAAGGGAAAGATAATTTCTGATTTCAAATCAAATGAGCCTCCTCCGAAGTTTATACGACCAACACTTGCATAAAATCCTTGTATGTTAACAATGGACAATTTCCATGACTTACAGCCCTGACCCTGGGGGTTGTGGGGGGTTTTGTCAACCCAAGAGGCACGGTTATTTGACCTGTGGACTATTTTGATCAAAATGGCTATCTCAATATTTTGATCTGATGCATTTGGTGAAACGAGGGCGTGGGAAGAGGGCTACTTCCCCTCTGATCACTTTTGACTCTTAAAAAGGACACTAGGGCTTCCGATTTCCAATCAAATGAGCCCCCTCCACAGTTTATACGACCACACCACGCATAAAATCCTTATATACCTCCGGGGAACAACCTATAACCCTTGTCCCCAGGCTTTGGAGGGTTGTGTCAGTCTCGGAGGCATTGTTATACGTCTTTGGACTATTTTTAACCAAATAGCTATCTCAAAATTTTGATCTGATACATTTTGGGAAAAGAGGGAGGGGAGGGAGTGTTCTAGTTGCCCTCTGATCAATTTTGACTCTTTGAAAGGGCACAAGAACTTCCATTTCCAATGGAATGAGTCCCCGTCGACTAGTTTCCCTCTTATAACTTTTGACTCTTAAGAATGGCACTAGAATTTCCTATTTCTAATGGAATGAGCCCCCTCCGAAGTTCATACGACAAACCCAGCAATATAAACCTTGTGTGCTAATAAGCGCAAATTATAGCCATTGTCCTGAGGGCTGTGGGGGGGTCGACATCCCCAAAGACATAATTACCGGACCTTTCAACTATGCTGAACAAAATGGCTATCTAAAAATTTTGATTGGATGTGTTTGGGAAAATGATGGGCTTGGGGGCTAGTTGCCCTCCAATCACTTTTGACTCTTAAAAAGGGCACTATAACTTTTAATTTCGAATCGAATGAGCTCTTTTGGAAGTTTCTTAGGCAGCACTATTGCGCTGCATATGATTAAACATCCAAAACAACATACCCTGGAAGTTGCAACACAATACTCTTAGCCACTACGGAGATATTGCAGATACGCCCTTTTGGCAATTTGTGTACACATAGTGCGTCTTTAATTCGTTCAACAGCCCCCTCAATATGTCTTGAAGGTTTCAACTGTCATCCAACTCTCATCCAACGAAATCCATGCTCGATTATCATCAGTAAAACTCTATTACATTATTCTTGTATGCATTCAGATTAATTGCATTCTATCCGCATGAATAACAATACCCCTTTCTGTCCAGTCGAAATTATGCAGTAAAAATATTATTAAAACACCCTTAGCTTTTCCAGAGATACTGCAGATACACCCTTTTGACAAACTTGACGTACACAGTGCCTTTTAGTTTGGTTCAACATCCCCATTCAACATTTCCTGAAAATATCAATTTAATAACCTTAACCTTTTCGGACACCCAGGATCAGACCTGCCTCCTCCCCCTTCCCAATAATAAAACTATAAGTCAAAAATGGGCAATTTGAAAAATTTACGGTCCTTGTCCCAGGGGATGTAGGGGTCACGCATCTTTGGAAGCATAGTTTTTGGACCTATCAACTATGTGAAAAAATTAACGTCTCAAAATTTGGATTGAGTTTATTTGTGGGTTGAGAGGAGAAAAGGGTAGCCAAAACAGGCGTGATAGGGCGGCTGGCTGCTCTCCAATCTTTTTCGACTCCTAAAAAGGGCACTAGACATTTGAACTTCCAACTGAATGAGCCCCTGTGAATGAAATTTCTGCGACCACTGTTTCCATACGATGTGGTCATGAAAAAAAGAAAAATAATGAATTGAAGCCATATGCTTTACTATATGCTATTATTAGCCATATGCTATTTAAAATTATCTTGTGAAAAAAAGTCTTTACAACTCACAATATATCTAGCCGCACGGCAGAGAGACCGAATAGAGAAACTGACAAAATCCATGGTCAATTGCTTCTTTTTTCTACTAATTTATCTATGGTTTTGACATAATAGAAGCTAACTGTTCTAATCTGACACAAAAATGACATAGCGGAGAAGATAATCAGAAAAGTTATTGAAAAAAGTTTGACATTTATACAATAGAAGAATAGAAGAACCCTTGGTTCCCGCAGACACGTCTTACATACGATTAGTTTCATTTCACAGCAATTCTGCTCGATGTTGCAACCAGCTCGAGTGCAACAGTCTCAAGCTGAATAATTTCAGTATTGTTCTGCACTTTTTCAAATCAACGAAGATGATTATAAATAAAAAATAATGGTAAAGAGAAAGGTTTATTCTTGATGCAAGACATCAAAAAATTATTTTACAAAAAAAAAGATACTCTAATCACATTCAGACAAATCGTTGATGTTACCTTCTATAGGTCAATAATGACGAAGACCACACTGCTTTTCCATAACACAACAACAAAAGTTAAAATACAACTCATTATTCTCTCTTTTGTTGTTGTCTTCTATAGGTCGTACCTGACATTTCCACAGTTCTGACATAATTGCTGTCCTAAAACGGAGGATCAGCAGCGCGATATGTGACTCACTCACTCCCACTCAGCTCACTCTCACTTTGATTCTCCGAATGTGCGTTACCCTAACGGCGTTCTAACATGAAAGTAAGGAGCCTTACGCTTTATAACAAACGAAATTGCTACAATTAAGAGGGGCTGATCCCCCCTCTCCAGCCCCTGCTCATTGCACTAAAGTTAGCCTATGCTTTGCTGGAACGTCCATCGTCCATCGTCTTTCAAAAATTTTAACTTCAAAATATGCCGGTCACAATAGGTAAAAACTAGAAATATGTTTTGTTTCCCTCAAAGTACAAAATACACTTTAGCGTAAAGGACAGATTATTGAGGGGGGAGCCCCTCTTCCTTCTCTTATTTACCGTGTCATCTTGTTCGTTTAAATTTTAGCGTGGATTTTTTTCTTTCAAGTAATAAGATTTATGTGTACCCTTACCTTATCACAAAAAATAAGTGGACACCCAAGCAAGCAAGCCTTCTTATTCCAAATTATTCAGCCAATAATTGAATAGAAACAAAAAAAATCAATGTTCGATACAAGGAAAAAAAGGCAAAAGAATTTAATCAAACAACAAAACAACATTTTTATGATGAAAAAAAAACAAATAAGCAAAAAACGGTTTTTCTTCCAAGATTAGAATAACAAAAATATGTGATAATTACAGAGTGCAACTAAATAATGTGGCTTAAGTTTGGTATGCCAGGCAACAAATCTCCCTCAGTAGTCTTTGAGCTTTAGGAACAGAAAGACATATTTTTGTCTCAACATTGGCTGGTCTAACCAAAATTAAAAAAAAAAAAAAAAAAGAAGCAAACATCAAGACCAGCGTTGGTCTCAAGACCAACTTGAAAAGTCATCTTTCTAGCCCGGGGATTTCAAACTCTGATATATGTACCATTAGTACATTATAATATTTAGTGGTACAATTTTATAGAACCTCAGGCTTTTTTTACGCAGAAAAAAAAACCTTCGGCTTTATTGATAACCACGTTGTCAATAAAGGCTGTACAACCACTAATCCATTTTTATCATTAAAATTAATAATAAAATCATATTGAACGGCAATCCGTTCTCACTTGACAGATTTCTTTTTTTTAACGCGTTATTAAATTTTTGGTTACTATGGGCTACAGTTCGTTCTTTAATAGTTTGGCCCTAAGGGGGCAACTATGAAACGTTTTTATGGAGGTACATACATTTTGTTTCAAATTTATGTGGTAAAACATTTGAAAAATTGAGGCTCCCTATTCTAGCTCATTGGCCCACAGTCACACCCAAAATTAAAAGATGCATTTAAAAAACTACCTATTGAGAAACTATGCCATTTACGGCTGATTCACAAATGGGAACTATTATTTCGATCAGTCTTTACAGTACAATTTTATTTCGGAAATAAATTTATGGGAATTTTGAGAGCTACACGGGAAAAAATAGTTACAATATCGAATGTCTTTTGAAACAACAGAACATAATAAATAAATTACATTCGAATATGAGTGTCCGGGGCTAGTACTTCGAATAAGGGTGTTTCAGGGGTTTTCCCAAGTCTTTTTTAGATGACCTATAAGAGAGGAACCCCCTTCTGTTCCTTAACGGGACAGGGGGCAGATATCATCTTTTCAGGGAACGAGTCCTAAAAAGGAACTGACTAAGCTAGTTTGCGTAGCTTCTCTTGGACGGGAAACCACAAAACGAATTGCAATGATTACTAAAAAGAAGCATCCATGTCCAGAGTTTGCAATGAACTTATACTTAAGCCAACTAAGTCTATTTGTAGAGATTCACCCTTTCCCGTAGAATAAATGACGAACAAACCACGAAAATTCCTTATTTCTCAAGAACTACCAAACAAGATAATTAGCTCAATCTCGTATTTTCTTCACCTTCCGTGTTTCCCCGGTTCTGATGTCGAAACTATAGCAACAACAGCGATTACAAAGGAAGAACAGGAAAATATCTAGTAATTTGGCTAACGAGAGCACAAATAGAGTTGATTTTGTTTGCTAGTAACGAAAAAAATTATTCCAAGATTACTTTTCATAACAACAATTATGAGGGAATCGATAGGAGAGCAATTAAATGATATCAGATACTGTTTCATCCAGAGGCGGTTTTAGGGGAGGGACAGAAAGGGCACTTGCTCCGGAGATGAAAATTTTAGGGGCGCAATATTTCAAATAAATAATCTAACGGTTATAATCATTTTATAATTTTTAAAATTTTTATTCACTGCTTCCCTCTAAGACAGAGCAAGCTGATAGTGATAAGCAAATCAAGGTGCCTAATTACAAGAATCGCCAGAAACGTTTTTAGAAGAAGCACTTGTAAAATATCATAGTAGTAAGTTTTCCATCCCACGGCACACGAACTAACATTTCGTCTTCATCCATTTAAGTTTTTTTTCGTTTTTATTGTACGAATCCAACTTGTCACTTGGCCCGTTAATCTCATTACGATGTAAGATGGAAACATGTTTGCCACTAAACTATTCGAAATGATTTTTCTAAAAGTCGACATCTTAAAAATAAATTTTACACAAAATAGTCGAACTGACAAAACTAGAGAAAAATCTATAGCAACGTCGACAATTACCACAGAAGGACAGGGAGAAAAAAAAGTCTAATTGGATAGTGGGAAAGGCAAGACATTTCAATAATAATAAAAAAGTGAAATAAATGTTATCAAATAGGATTCCACCGATTTTGTTTTTGTTGAGTATTATACTTTTTAGGACTGATTATTTGTGCCATTAAGAGTCTTAACTGAGAAACAGAAACTTCAATGAAAGAGAGTTGAACAAAGAAAAGACCAGTTAAAACTATTCACGGACTTCGAGAAAGACAAAGATGAAAAACTAAAAAAATGATTCATGGTCTTTTAGATATAAATATGTTACATAATATGTTTTAAATAAGGTAGATCTAGATTGTGAAATATAAATGATATTTTGAAATGCAAACCAAGGTTATTTACTTATCCTTAATTTACTTATTGTGCACACAAAAAGAAAAAGCAAACGTAAATTATAAGTAAAATGTAAATAGAGGATCTTCAAAATACCCTGCACGTTAAGAAATTTACATCCCCGAGACGTTCACTAAAGAATTTTAGGTCTCATCACAATGGTATACTGTTTATCCTACATTGTATGCAAAAAACTTTTGCAAATAAAAAAATAACCAAGTGACAAGATTTTGAGAGAATTTTATTTCCATGACCAGCGCCATCTTAAAAATGACCTCATTCTCCAAAATAATATAATGTCCAAAGCAGGAGAAATCTATGTGACTTAACTAATAATACTTTCAGGCGAATACAATATTAATAACTTAATGAACAATCTAGTACTTACATATAATGAACGGAGAGACAGAGGGTAGTTTACAAAAAAAGAGAAAGAACGAGAAAAAGGGAGATCGAGAAAAAGAGAGGAAGAATGACAAAGAGAGATATAATGAGAGAAAGAGAGAAAGAATGAGAAAACAGAGAAAAAATTAGAAAAAGAGAGAAAGAATGAGAAAAAGAGATAAAGGAGATAGAGGGAGAAAGAGAGAGAAACCCATATTTATGTGGTGGTATAAAATAAAATAAGGAAAATTAAGATAAAGAAGAAATAAAGGGCGTTAAGCTGAAAAAAAAGAAGAAAGCAATCATCCAAAAACATAAAGAACAAGCTGAGACGTGACAAAACCTACTTGTAACTTGGTCCTTCTTAATTTTAGTTAACCCTGCGTGGGAACATTTTGGATGCCCATTTTCGTCCACGTCATCAACCCTTGGCAACGTTTCACACTGAGGAAGACGAAAATGACCCCGAGAGCCAATGACAACACCCCGTTTTTTGTCCTCCTCAATCAGCGACCATTCATTGAAGCATAGAGACTGCCGAACAGCTATACAATCTTCATAGCAGAGTGGGAGACTTAATGCGTTGCCATTTAATATTCGACAATGCGGAAAAGCGTAATGGCACAACAGCTTCTATAAGAAAATAGAAGGACATGAAAGCAAAAGAAGATCCATTCACATTTCTGTTACACATCACGAATAGGTGTGAGACATTAAAAAATTAATTGTGCTACTCCAATCCATCTTGAATACCCTTCAAAGCCCAAAATTGAATTTGATATGTCAAGGGATGAGGGAAATTGACAAAATAGCTTAATTTCAAGTTAAGAGCTTCATTAAAGATAATTTTGGCTAAAATTAAGTGGTTGCATAGTAATAAAATTCGAGCTTTCAATTGAAATGAAACAGGGGTTTCAAATTAGCTGAGTAGGCTTACTACATTAGTTCAAATAGAAGATCCGTAAGTAACTAATCTTATTTATCACTGGTGAATCACCTTTAACTTGCCAACCATTGGCTATTTTACATACTGAAGCCTCGTAATTTAAGTGCTTATGTGAAAGGCCCATAAGTGTCATTAGAATGAAATATTTACTTCACTGCTGAGATAATTATTAAAGCAGAAACATATACTAAAAAAATCGCTTTTTACCGAACAAACATATTTTTTTACTGAAAAAGTTCCATAAAACACCATGAAATCTGCCTTGAAAAATGAAATTCATTAAATTCCATCCGGAAAAATCAATAATAATTGAGTTGTCAAAGGAGTTTCATCTTTCCAACTAGTGTTCCCCCTATAAATTTAGATTATTCATCATTTCATGGCGTCAAGAGAGGCTCCAAGCCCCGCCCACCATTCTCGCACGTGTCTTCAAGGCTTTGCTGAAAATGCACATCAGTGTCAGCGACGCTGGTAAAACATCAGGAATAAAAACATACCTCAATAT
Source organism: Artemia franciscana (assembly GCF_032884065.1). Lineage (NCBI taxonomy): Eukaryota > Metazoa > Arthropoda > Branchiopoda > Anostraca > Artemiidae > Artemia > Artemia franciscana. Next base: position 12,282,303 of record NC_088883.1, on the reverse strand, counting down.
GTAATTAAATAAAAAAACTAGTTTTTTTAACTGAAAGTAAGGAGCGACATTAAAACTTAAAACGAACAGAAATTACTCCGTATATGAAATGGGTTGTCCCCTTCGCAATCCCTCGCTCTTTACGCAAAAGTTTTAAATTGTTCTAAAAAGTAGAATTGAGGCAAAGTAGTCTAACTTTAGCGCAAAGAACGAGGGATTGCGAAGGGGACAACCCATTTCATATACGGAGTAATATCTGCTCGTTTTAAGTTTTAATGTCGCTCCTTACTTTCAGTTTTAAAAAAAATAGCTTTTTTTGTTTAATTTCTGAACGTTTTTGAATTAATGCATGTTTGATTTTCGCTATCCGCACATAAAGTATTAAAATGAAATTTGCATATTAATTCTTTTTTTAGCTAAATGGCTTTCTCTTAGTTTTGATCAGACGATTTTGAGAAATAAGGGGTGGGGAAGGAGGCCTAGTTGCCCTCCAATTTTTCGGTTACTTAAAAAGGCAACTAGAACTTTTAATTTTTAACGAACATTTTTATTAGTAAAAAATATACGTAACTTAAGAATTAACTTACGTAACAAACTTTTATATTCTTATATTTTTACTATGTATATGAGGGGGTTTGTCCCCTGGTTTAATACCTCGCTCTTTACACTAAATCTTAACTTTTGTCCCAATTCTTTAAGAATGATCCCTGAATCAGAAAGGCCGTAGAATAAATAGTTGAAATTACTAAAAATACTTTAGCATAAAGAACGAGGTATTTATCTCCTCCTAAATACCTTGCTCTTTATGCTAAAGTATTTTAAGAACCCCTCATATGCGTAATAATCTCTGTTCGTTTTAAGTTTTAATACTACTCCTTACTTTTAAATGAAAAAACTTTTTCATGTTTATTTTTTCATTGTTTTTTTTTTATAGTAATGCTAGAAAATCCCGCACCCTTTTCAATGAATTTCTCTTCCCCCATGATATATTCCTCCAAGGAAAGGTCCTTCCAAATAGCCCTCTCCCCTCAACCCTACCCCCAAACCCAAAAAAATCCCCCTGAAAACGTCTGTACACTTCCCAATAACCATTACTGTTTTTAAACACTGGTCAAAGTTTGTAGCTTGCAGCCCCTCCCCGAGGGACAGTGGGGGAGTAAGCCATCCCCAAAGACATAGTTATTATGGTTTCTGACTATGTGGAATAAAATGGCTATCTCAAAATTTTGATCCGTTGACTCTGGGAAAAAAATGAGCGTGGGAGGGGGCCTAGGCGTCCTCCATTTTTTTGGTCACTGAAAAAGGGCACTAGAACTTTTTACTTCCGTTAGAATGAGCCCTCTTGCGACATTCTAGGATCACTTGGTCGATACGATGACCCCTGGAAAAACAAAAAACAAAACAAAAACAAATAAACACGCACCCGTGATCTGTCTTCTGGCAAAAAATACGAAATTCCACATTTTTGTAGATGGGAACTTGAAATTCTTTTTATAGGGTTCTCTGATACGCTGAATGCGATGGTGTGATTTTTGTTAAGATTCTGTGACTTTTAGGGGGTGTTTCCCCATATTTTCCGAAATAAAGCAAATTTTCTCAGGCTCATAACTTTTGATGACAATGACTAAATTTGATAAAACTTATATATTTAAAATCAGCATGTAAGTTGATTCCTTTGATGTATCTTTTAGCATCCGTTTTTTTAGAGTTTTGTTTACTATTCAGCCGGGTCGCTCCTTACTACAGTTTGACTTCAAGAAATCGAAATTCCGAACTATTATTTCTATTGAATGCATCGTATATTCATTTTTCATCATTATTAAACATATGTAGTCTTTACTCTTTAAGCAAATGAAACCGAGGAATAAAATATCAAAGAAACTTACTCAAAACTTACTATACAATTGTATCCCTCTTTTATACATATAAAGAATCTCTTTCAAGTTTGAACGTCCCTTTAGTCTCTTTGCAAAATTAGTACCACCGCAAAGGAACTAACTCTAATTGCATTTAGGGAGTGATATTATAATGAATGCATTCAAAATAGATTTAAAATTCATTCAGCATTCAAAGCATAGAAGAACAATTGAAGAGAAGAGACTGGATAATCTAAATAAAGATAATTCCATTTATTTCCACTATGGCCGAAGGATTCAGATGATAGAGACAGATAAAGAATGACAAAGCCAAACTGTAAAGTCAAAGGACCACAATCTCCATTTTCAGAACAAAAATTATTTGAGTTCTCCTTGAACAGGTTCTCGCTGAAAATGTTCAGCGGCCAAATTTAGAATTTAAAAGCTAGTTTTCCTTCTTATTAATTGTAGAAGAATCGAATTGTAAGGCAAAACTTGAAATTTGCCTAACTTTTCATTATCAAGATTTTACGAATACCACAAACACCAAATACCAAAGCAAAGTTTTCGCAATCAGAAGTATAATTTTCTCCTCACTTCATACATTTTTCTACACCATTGATGACTGTCGGGTGTGTCGAGATATGTATATACAACTAACCAAAATCAGTCAAAAAAGTAAAACAAATGTGTAAAATTAAGAGACAAAACAAATTGAGAAACTAACAGAAGTCCGCCTTTCTATGTCATTATTTGATTTTTTCAAAGAAAAAAAAAAGCGAAGACCTTTGATTTCCATGCAATCTTAAATGTCAAACAAACACAAAGTAGAAACAATAGGGAAATTCTTTTCAAGACAGTGGAAATCAATTCAGAGGATATTTCGGCCCTATGTCCAAGTGCATTCTTCAGCAAAACACGAGAAAGAAAATATATATATCTATCTATCTATCTATCTATATATATATATATATATATATATATATATATATATATATATATATATATATATATATATATATATATATATATATATATATATATATATATATATATATATATATATATATATATATATATATATATATATATATATATATATTTAAACTTACATTAAATGTGAGAATTAAAACTAATAATGTTTTCTTTTAAAAACTTTTTAAAAAATATCCACTGAATTGATTTCCACTGTCTTGAAAAGTATTTCCTTATTGCTTCTACTTTGCGTTTGTTTGTTATGGAAAGGCAGTGTGGTCTTCGTCGCTATATTTTAGTCTTAAATGTAAATACTAGCAAAAGAGCTGGCTTCACTGGCCTTTTTTCACCTATTTAAACCCAATGGGACCACCAGCCAAAGCAGATATAGCATGACACCAGGTCCCTTCGTTCAGTTTGCTGGCCACAGTCTGTATCTCAAGTTTTCAGTCCTTCCAGGCTTCGTAACTTGGCGTCATATTACCGGCATTTTGTCTCGTCTTTTATGACAATGGTTTTCAAAACGCACTTTTAAGTTATCAATAACTTACTAGGTTGCATCTGATGCTGCAACCATTATAAGTACCATATACGTACCAGAGTAACCTTTGATCTGTCTTCATGTTTTGAAAATACAAAGAAATTCATAGATGAACCTTGAAAAACCCAAGTCCTTTTGCCTTATCAACACTTTTGGTTCTTAAGTGGCTACTGAATTAAATTAATATTTTTCTGCTGTCATTGTCATTGTCAAATTATGTCATTGTCACAAAGCTCATTGTTTTTCCCGGGCCAATCCAGTACCATGCCAATACTGTATTAATGGTTAATAAAAGCAGAACCGTGCGCAGCAGAGGATATTAATCCACTTCCTCCCAAAATATCTGGAGAGAGGGGGGGAGAAAGAGAGTGAGAGAAGGGAGAGAGAAAAGGCTCAAGTCGGGTAAAAACTACGGCACGGACAGATAAAGCAATTTGATTTTGGACGATCGATTGAAGCTTAGGTGAACCCAGTTTTCTTCATCCTTCTCAATAAAAAGATGAGACCGTATAAATTAAAATAAAAAATGTTGGTTTTCAATCTTCTAATAGCCTAATACTCTACACCACTAATGAGAACTGAGTTGACTCAGTGTTTTTCTATTCTCTAAGAGATGCTATCTAATTTCATATTGAAAGAGTTAATACCATTAACGCAATCTTGTTTAATTGCCATTTATTTTCAGCGCAGACAACTGATATAAAAGGGAAATGAATAATGAGAAATAGATAAGAAAACCCATTTTCTAGAGAGTTGAAGAGATTAGTAGAAATAGAAGCGCAATATGAACGGTGCTGATGATACACTGGGGATATTTCTCAACTTTAGTTAAAAGACTATTTCTGAAAAGATTTCAGAACGAGAACAAATTAGTATTGATTAAAGGAGCTGAGAACGAAAAATAATGGGTAAACATAACTTATGCTTACGTTAAAGCAATTCTTAAGACCGAAAAAGGTAAGATTACCAACAGACAATTACAATATATTGTTATATGGCTGGAAGTAAATCCCATTCAAGTTGCCTGACAATACTCTCTTAAATAATTATATTAATTTTGGTTCGTTTATTTTACAGTGCACATAACGAAGGTGTTTTTTCAGTTTTGTTATCCAAGATCAGAACAAACTAAGAATCTAAAAAAAAATAATGAGAAAAAACGGGTCGAAGGTCAGCGGAATTTGTAGAAGAAAAACACTGCGAATATTCAGCCAAAATTATTAGCTTGGGATTCTAAGCCCAAACGAAGAGGGAAAACAGACTACAACAAAGAAAAATTAAAACTGGACCTAAAATTTAAAGGGCTAAGAGGATATAAAAAAAATGAATAAATGAAATTGAAATCAAGGTAACAAAAACAATTACCAAAATTTCACCTAATAAAAAGATAACCACGGCCCATAGTACTCAAGGTTTTTCTTTCTTTTTTTTTAACTTCAACAGTTTTCAAGGAAAACCTTCCCATGAAATATAATTCTTAAGTAATACTATTCCGGGAACAGTAATTCAACAGAAGTCTACAATTACAAGAAGAATTTTTAGCAAATTTCAAAAATGACGTAATAAAAAGTACCCCGTTCACATCGCCGTTATCGAAAACTTTTCGGCAAGAACTTAAAGTTTCCAACCTTGAACAAGGAAAATTGAATTTTTCCTGTCTACTGTATAGCCAACCCTATTAGGGCTAATACACCCTGCCCCCTCTCCTACCCATATGTCTTCTAAAGATCTGAACGACATCTGTGCTTAATTGAAATCAAAATACATTTTAAACGTTTTGTTCTATAACGTTAGTAAATCCACAATTAGCAAGTATTCATGAACGAACATCAAGATGCAATAACCCTAAATCTGCATTCATCAGATCTTTTCTGTTGTCTTGGCTTGGCTATTATGATGACTGTCTTTTTTTGCTTTGTTATGACAAATAAAAACATACAGCTCGAAATAGATATTGTTTTCAGTTAAGCACAAGTGACGTTCTGATGTTTAGCACAAATAGGGGGGGGGGAGTACTTCTTCTGTTTGTGGTAAGTTCTGTTCGTCTGAAGCTTGACTTGTTCATTTATTGAATTATTTTTTCGTTTGATTTCTGTTCATTTCGAGTGATGCATGTTCGTTTTACGATATTTCTGCTCGTCTTTGCGTTACCGTAACTCTTTATTTTTCTTTGAAAACATCTTTTGTAGAATTTTTTTTTAATTAATTTCATAAGAACAACAGAGATTAGACCCTTACTACTTGTGATGAGACAGAAATTGACAGCCTATTTATATGTTAAAAAAAAAAGGTGTTGCTCACACAACACAACTCGATTATAAACAGGTTTTGAAAAAACGTGAATTGAACGTGGCATGATTTTAGCGACTGGGTTTGTCTTCATTTGGACCACATACCGTTGGCCAAGATTCTTGAAGCACCAAGGATATCAATTTTTTTTTCTTCGCTCATCTTAGTATGCACACCTGAAAACCACAATTTTCTATGATATTTCGTTTGGTTGCTTCAGAATATGAAGTTCAAAGGGTACTGCCATATTTTATCCGTGTTGCCACACTGAACCATGAAAATAAATAAGTTGAATTTTTTCAGCGAATTTGAAAACTAGCAAAAATTAAAACATGAACAACATAATGATTTTCAGTTAAAGGTAATATATTAATCAGAGTATGAGTTCTTCAAGTCCAGAAATTGATACGTAAAGTACTTCTTCTTGTCAGAAACTTGAAGAAGTACTTTAAAGTACTTTAATACTTTAAAGTACTTCTTCTGCCTTGTCAGACACTTGATGAATAGTGACGACCTGGATGAAGTTATCTCTAATCTCCCTGTTTATTTTCCCAATCTATCAATGTGGATTTCTTTTTTTTCAAAATATAATATTAACACATTTCTTCGCATTATTCTAAGTTTTTGAAGTTTAATGCCATTTGGGTGGTTTTACATAAAGTAAAAATGTAAGCGTAAAACTAACAGCAGCTCAATACACCAGACAGGTCACACAAAATAATATAGTTATTCGGCATCAATTTGGCAAGAGCTCTTGAATGAGGCTTCACATGATCAGATTTGAATACAAATCTGAAACTCTAATATTAAAGAGGGGAGGTAAACTAAAGAAGGTCTGGTTTCTTTTCTTTTAAAAAAGGCATCAAAATTCATATTGACGAAAAGCATCTCCATCTACTGGAGATAATTCAAACATAACTTCCTACACTCAGATTGAAATAGCTGCATGCCCTCTCTTTTTTAATACCTCTGACCTTCCCTAAAAAATTTTCTCATTAGACCAAAAATAATGAAGAAAGGTGAAAAGACTCCAGACAGTAAGTTCTATCCTAAATGAAATTCCATTCCCTAAAAACCTTAGGTTATATATACCATCATACCTCCCAAAGAAGAAATATAACAAATCCAATTCCTATCGTAGAATTCCCGGTCAGAAAAACAATACTTGAAATACACTAGTAAAGAGCTTCCAAATGAGACGCCATATGATACATTTGATCGTAATGTGATTTCCGAACACTGGGAAAGCTGAGCCAGTATGTAGAATGTGTGTTTATGTTTTGCTGTAAAATCATCAAACTGCATATAATTTAAAAGCTCTGTATACGATAGACAAGATTCTGGTAAAATTTTCCCATGCTTAGGCTCAATGAGTCAAATTTCCCCTCTTTTCCTTAACTTCTTCAGCTTCCTCTCAAACATTCTCCTTCAACCAAGAATAATAAATATGGGCAAAATCATTGTCAAAATCAATAGGTTAATTTTTCCCTTTTTTTTGGTCCTAAGAATAAACAAGACATTCCAAATACATTTTTTAATGGGCATATGCATTTAGATAAATCAACAAACCAAGGTTTAGGCATGCTATACAGGTTCAAGTTTGGATAGCAAAGATAAGGAGGGCTTCAAGACTTAATCAACAATAGCTGATGGGAAGCATTCTGATTGCTAAAATGGCTTTCCGGGAAGCATTCTGAATCTATCATAATGACCTTTACTAAAAACTTTACTTGACGCGTTGATTTGCTTGTTAATCAAAAGTTAAGATTTTATTAGTCAGAAAGGACTGGCGACGAAACGAGCAATACAAACAGGGGGTATTAATTTCCGTTTTTATTGAACAATTAAACAACCATTTAGTTCGAGCTTAAATGGATCGAAAATCATGAAATGTCATACAATTTTAGGTCAAATTTACTCTATAAAATGAGTTGAAGTTCTAGTAACAAGATTACATCAATAGCTTTGAGCAATGATAGCCCAAGAGTCGACATTTACTCTACATTGCATCGTGTTAAATCCGCTAAGTTCAAGCAAAAACATCATCTTAGCGTTCAAATTGCTACTTCAGGTCCTCCACGTTATGTCTGATTCCTACTAAAGTGGTATGAATCATGTCATTTCCTCTTAATTAGGAAAATATTTTGAAAATCAATAATATGCTTTCGAACTTATATGGCTTCCATCATAGTATAACATACAGACTATGTTTCTCAACTCTTCTTTATCTTGAAAATACGTAAAATAGGAACAGTTATAACAGATAGTTATGGCAAGATGCCAAAAATCCCTAAAATATGAACTTTATTCGGAAAAATAAATAAAGGTAAAATGCTATATTAAAACCAAAAAAAATTAAAATTTTTCTTCATTAAATGTAACTAAAATTTCTAAATCATGTAAACTACAATGCATATTTTGCAGCAGTAGAAGCGATTTTCAAGACGAAGAAGGTTAGAGAAGCTACCTAATAATAGTTATGAGATATTTTATAGAAGCGAAATATACAAACAAGAAAAAAAAATGAAGTCATATGCAGACTGAAACCAAGTATGAAACTTGGCACACTTATCCTTAAATCTCTATTGTGGCCTACATTTTACATAAAAATACCAGAGAATGCCTGTCTTGGCCAGTCAACTTCTAGCAAACTAATTATTTAAGTCAAACTGAAAATGGCAACATTACCACCTTTCAATAATGGCACTACCAAAGAAAAACTGATCACTCTGTGAACGATAATACGAACAGAATTACCTATCTACACGGTTCTTAAATACCCTTATTCTTTAATTAAAACAAATTTCTCTTATTTATCTCATAATGTTTGCTTCGCAAAAGAAACTGTACTAGACTGTTGCCTCAGATAAACAGTGTAAAAGGTAATCTAACAGTCCTATGTCAATTTTAAATTATTGGTCAACCTGCCTTAGACTCTTGGCGGGCATGCCTTTCTAAAAGCTAACAAAGAAGTATTGGTCCAATAAGATAGTCATACTTACTCCCGCCGTTTACCCGTGCCATTTAACCAAACACTTGGAAAACTATAGGTTCTATGACTATCTTAGTTCTACGACTATCTACCTTAGTTCATTTGCCCTAGGAGTGACGCATGGACGGATGATAGATAGACTTATCTATTAACAAATGAACTGACATCATTTTTATACAATCCTAATAAGGGCTTATGCCAGATTTGCATCTCACTCAATCGGACTATCTGTCTTGACTTTTTCTACAATTAGCCATGGCTTGATGCCCACAACTACTTGATTTTAATTCAAACTCAGATTAACTGCGAGTAGGTACTACCTCAACCGGATATAACCCAGTGGTCACTTCAGGATGCCAGACTTGGAGCTGGATTGGAGAAGGGGCGTACTGTAGGGATATAACCGAACAGAAATTGCAATTATAGGCAACACCACTTGAATCTACAATATCATACTCCCGGGTACCATCTTTGGGAAGTTAAAACTCCCAGAGAAACTTATCAGATATAAGTCTCATTACTTTAACCCTTGTAATAAAGGATAACGTAGAGGCAGAAATATAATCAGAGAAACTTAATATTGATCTAGAGTCAAAAAGAAATGTAGTAGACTAAAAATGGCAAAAATTCACTGTTTAAAAAGTTTTCATTGCAGGGTGTGCACTTTGGCGTCTGATCAATCGAGAACGAGCAGTGGACACGAGAAGGATTTATTACCCAAATGATTCAATGAACTTTCTGTCCAACCCCCTCATAGCTAACCTCATCCAGATGATACTACATGTGCCTCGTCTGGGAGGATGATACATGGTCAGATGCGGTTTTCGAGCCATAATTAATTAGCTGATAGCTTCCAAAGACGTAAGAAATTTTACCACAAAAAAAGGGGAACGAAAGCAAAGGAAAAGGGGGAGGTTTAAAAAAGAGCAACAGAAAATTTATCTAACAAATAATTAGAGGTTCCAAGCCCCAAAACTTCCCATGAGAAGAGAAATACGACTAGGACAGTCTCCTGACTGAATCATGCACCCAAGACCAGATTGAGGTCGAAATAAACGAGTGATACGACTTAAGCAATCTTATACCGAGAGGTTTTTAAATGTGGAAGACTTTCCATAAACATAAGAATACGACTTCTGCATCATCTCCTCCCCCATCCCCTCAAAGCCATCACTGCTTGGAGCTCAAACAGTTTCGTGTATATCGCCACAACAGACCGAAGACAGGCTGCATGACATTGTACCTGACCTCCAAGCTCGTATTGAAAATAAAATCAAATTCCTGAAAGCAATTTTCTGATTAAATACAACACTCCCATAAACACAACAATTATCCCCCCTCCTTTTAGACCCCTTCTCCCCTTTCTAGGGAAAACTCCTTTGATCCAGAATGATTTTAATGGCTGTGGCAATTTTACTTTGTTTATATTTCAGTTTACTTTCTAGCTCTAGTGAACATTCGCTTTTAAGTCAACAAAACGAGAGCTTTCAGAATTCATTATCCAAGAGAAATTAACGATTAGACTGTTTAAACAGTGTAAACGAGATAGGAACTCCGGTTTCACATTATAAAATATCAGTGTCAATATGGGCGTATTAACAAAGGATAAATTTACCAGCTCCATAAAAGAGACATTAATTCACTAAAAAAAAAGATGAAGGACAGAAAATTCTTGGGTAGCTAATGCAAAGGTTTAATAGCTAAAGGCCCATGGAAAAATACAATATTAAACTGGGCCAAGTCTAGAAAAAATCTTCGGAGGGATCCTTTATTTTCGGTTAGAATGTTGCGAGATAGGCAATCAATCGCAGGAACAATCTACTATGATATGATTGATAGCTCTCTGGTAAACTAATCAAATAAAAACAAAAGCCAAGTACATGGTTGCAATGAAAGGAAATCAGATTTCTTCAGACACCCTCCACAACTACTGTAATGCGTTGGCCAATGCCAAAACTAAAATTTAGTTCACAAAGGCACTGGAACATACTCAGCAGAAGCTAAAGCGAACCAGGGGCGTAATTTGCTCCGGGGGAGGGTAAACTACCCCCTCCAGACTACAGTTTCCTCAAAACCCCTTTCTCCCCATAGGACCCCAGTTTGTCCCCTCGCCTGAAACTTACTTTTTTCAAAAATCTTGTCAAAACTGATATAAGCCTAATTAATTAATTATGTCTGATTAATTAAGCCTAATAAGCCTAATTAGTTATGTCTGATTAAATATTTGTTATTAGGTATAATTAATTAAGCCTGCTTAATTAAAGCATCCAGAGAAACGGTTCAGTTTATTTAGTAGTCTATATCTTTGCCTTTATGATCGTATATGGCTTTTTTTCACTGTTATTTTCACTTGGTTTGGGAAAATTAGCTCCAACTTTGCCCCCCCCAATATTTTGACGAGATTACGTAATCGTAGCTAAGGGCCATGACGCCACCCTACTTACATACCTGGTTAGGGCAAAATTAAAAGGAAATTCGACAATAAGAGTGAAACATAGACTGAACTAGAGAAGGCTGCTAGGGGTTACACGCGCTCTCCTGCGTATTAAGTTTAAGAAAAGGTCCAATTCTCATACAAAAACTTCCATATAACCAAGTTATCAATTCAGAGGATGATATTAAGTCAGCTCGCCTTTTACGTCTGAATGTCTTTATTCAAAGAAGTTTCTATTGAGCTGACTTTTATTTAGGTCCATCATTATTTATTCACACGCATGTACGTTCTAGGCACTAGCATTAACTACATTAATTGTACGTTATGTGCATGATTTTCCACATATTTTTCCGCCAAAAGTCCGTCTCTGGCACGTGTATTCTTCTTTACACTCAGTTTTTGCTAGTGTTTACGCTAGACTTGTCAGTGTCTTCGATTTCGATTCCATTCACCTTGTCAAAACGTATGTCTGTCATTATTTGAATTCATGTATAAAACCATTTGCTTATAAGATATTGATTGGACGATTGCTAAGTGTTTTGCTGTAGTACTAAATACTAAGATAAAATATTACTCAACCAGCCACTTTAATCAAGAAAATATAGGAAAATTTTTAAAAGAGCTAAAGAGTCGTGAATTTTGAGGTAGAAAAAGATACCTAGTTAAGTTTCAGTCTAGACACTATTGTTAAGAAAACATCACTGGGAAAGAATTGATTTTAATAGAGAAGACAAGTAGGGGTAAATATTTTTTTTTTTTTCAAAACTAAACCCATAAAAGTTCAGCCAAGACAAAATCAAACCCTTCCAGGATTCCATCTAACGTAAAATGAAACCTACCATAACTATGTCCGAAACTGCATCGTACGAAAAAAAAACTACGGCAGAACTCAGCTGATGCTAAACTAACTCATGCATACTTCGATCCGCATGATTCCAACCACCCGAAATTTAAATTAACCACCCAAATTACACTGAAAATTCCACTTAGAGCCATTGAAGAAACAAAGACTCAATTCCCGCAAAATTTCAAGCCAGAAAACCTAGACCAATGCGAATTGAACTGAACGAAATTTGAAACATTAAAAACGAGCCCATGCAGATCAGTCTCACTCGACTGTTTCACGGATTTCGGAATATTTTGCATGTGTCAACTTCATTTGTCACTATTCGATTTTCATCAGCCAGCATGTTTTCCACATTTTTTACATCAGCCAGCAATACATACATTTTAACTTTTTTTTTCCCATCCCTCTTTAGGTTAGTCTTACATGTCCAATGTGAGATGTCGGTCGAACTAGATCTGTTTAAAAATCAAAGCCACTATTCGTCTTCTACTGTATAATTAAAATAAAAATAAAAACAATTTTTTTTTAACTTAAAGTAAGGAGCGAACCTCAAAACGAATGAAATTATTCATATTTGAAAGAGACTGTCCCCTCTTCAATGCCCTACTCTTTACGCTACATTCACTTAAAAAACTTGTTGTTTTATTCAATTTCTGAACGTTTTTGAATTAATGCCAGTTTTGATTTTGGCTCACCGTACATGGATAATTAAAAATAAATTCCCTTTTTAATTTAACTTTTTTGGCTAAATGGCTTTCTCAAAGCTTTGGTTGGACAATTTTGCGAAAAAAAGGGGACGGGAAGGGGGCCTAGTTGCCCTCCTACTTTTTGGTTATTTAAAAAGGCCACTAGAACTTCTAATTTTATTTACGAACATTTTTATTAGTAATAAATAAGCGTAACTTACTAATTAACTTACGTAACGAACGTCTATATTCGTATATTTTTATTACGTATACGAGGGAGTTAGCCCCCTCGTCAATACCTCGCTCTTTGCACTGAGGTTGAATTTTGTTCCGATTCTTTAAGAATGATCCCTGAATCACAAAGACCTTTTAATTAGAATAAATAGCTCTTTTAAAATTACTAAAAACACTTTAGCGTAAAGAGCAAGGTATTGACGAGGAGACGAACGCCCTCATATACATAATAATTTCTGTTCATTTCAAGTTTTAATGCTGCTCCTTACTTTCAGCCAAAAAAAAATTAGTAATTTTCTCATAGTTCTTTTTAAATAATGCTGAAAGATCCAGTCCCCCTTCATTGAAATTAGCCCTCTCAGGACATTCTAGGACCAATGGATCGATACGATCACCCTTGGGAAAAAAAAACCTAAATAAACACGCATCCGTGATCTTTCTTCTGGCACAAAACAGCAGGGTTCTCTGGTACGCTAAATCTAATGGTGTGATTTTCATTAAGATTCTATGAATTTTAGGGGGTGTTTCCCCTTCTTTCGAAAATAGGCAAATTTTCTCAGGCTCGTAACTTTTGATGGGTTAGACTAAACTTGATGAAATTTATATATTTAAAATCATCATAAAAATTCGATTCTTTTGATGTACCTATTGGTATAAAAATTTTGTTTTTTAGAGTTTCGGTTACTACTGAGCCGGGTCGCTGCTTCTACAGTTCGTTGTCACGAACTGTTTGATTTTCATCTTTTCTTTGTTTTTCATGGATTTATTCATTTTGGTTCTGAGAATTTCAAATAACTGAGGTGTCAACCGTGTTTGATTGTATACAACCAGACATCATTGGGGAGAAGGGAAATGATCGAAGTCACTGTAGTGCCCGTGAATACGTAGTTGAGTAACCGTGATTTTAATACACCTTGGGGTTACTACTCCATCACTGCTTCACCTTGAGCGGTGGGTTCAATAAAATTTGGGATTTCACTGATTATTATACAGCTAAAATTTAAATCAGTTTGGTAGACTTACTGTGTAAATTATGACTGAAAAGGCCAACTCTTAAACGTATTTTTCAGTAGGAAAGAAAACAAGCTAGATATAATTAAATTATGACCATATTCTGAAATTCTTTGGCCGTAAAACGTTGATTTATCAAATTTTTTTTTCAATAAAATTGTATATTCTCCAGCGGGGAAATTACTGTTTCCTTGCTTAGAAATTGAATTTTGGACATTTAAGGCTGGATCATTTAACATAATAGGATAAGGTTTTCAACAGGATTACTAAACATTCCCTGTAAGGAGTATGGTAAATATCATTTGAATAAATCACTGAAGGAAAAGAAGTGTCACGTCTATATTATTCACAGCAGTGAACAATAAGTAAAGAGAGAGCCTTGTCAATTGTCCGTGAAACAACCAGAAATGAAGTTTGGAAATGACTAATGCTTTGAAATGGATCTTCTGATGATCTTCAATGGTCTACGCATAAAAATTTATTCCTATGGTCAAATGCGTTCTCGCGAGAAATTTTAAGAATTTTACTTGTACGACCCTGGTTAATTATCAAAATACCAGGTGTGCAGTTTTTGGGCATCACGATGTGAAGGAATTTTTTTTTAAACTGAAAACCAGATTTTGAAGAAAATAAAAAAAGAGATCGATTCACCTTTAATCGTTTCGGTATAATTTTATATTCTCAGGGGGATTTATTACTTCCTTGTTTTGAAAATTAATCTTTGAAAGTTAAACTGTAATGATGGATCATTTAATACAACAGGATAAATTTTCAACACAATGAATAAGCACTCAATACAAAGAAGATTATAAACACTGATTGAAAGAATTTTAAGAAAAAAAAGAGGCTTAAGGTGATTAGTCTGACAGTGATTTTAATTTAGTTGTTTCCCAATATAGATAAGTACGCAAACAGAGGACTTGGAGAAATATTAGGGATATAGTTGGATTGATTATAAGTAGAAAATAAAACAGTTCAAAATAGGGATGATACCTTTTTATTGACAGTGAAATATAAAATTATTTAACTGGATATTTCGAACATTAAATATTTTAACTGTATATGTGTTCGAAATATCCAGTTAAATAATTTTATATTTCACTGTCAATAAAAAGGTATCATCCCTATTTTGAACTGTTTTACTTTCGTCATGGAAAGGCAGTGTGGTCTTCGAAGTTATCTACGTCGATTATAAGTAGAGGGCAGTGGGCTTTGTGTACTGGACTACATTTTTCTTTAATCATCTTTCTTTACTCTTTACCATCAGTGTGCTGACCAAGCGACAAAGATCATTCACTAAAATTATTTTTTCAGCTATTTTCTCCATATTACTTATTTTTACTCGATTCTAAAATCAAAACTATCTAACAATCAGCTTAAGATACCGAAGGGAGGAAGAGGTAAAGGGCAGAAAAGGAGAAGCATCTATATAAGCCAAAACTTCCCAATAATAGCACGCAATAAAATTTCCAAAAACATTACTGTGACAACAAATTATAACTATTTCAGTCAGTAACTGACGTTGCTACCTTAAAGTTTAGACCTTGCACTTTGAAAATACTACTTAAACATGTCAGATACCCTTCCACCATCCGACATACTGGCAAGAAAAGCATATTTTTGCTTTTAATAAACACTACTACTACCACTACTAACAACTCACCGCAGCACCAACCCACCTGAGGCCAACAGAGCTACGCACGCTCATCCTCTATCCCAATTTATTCAAAGCCTCCCTCTTTGCCTTCTCCCAGGAAGTTCCCATTCCCTTTAAATCTTTCCTTATGACATCCTCCCACCCCAGACAAGGATGACCTGCTTTCCGTTTAACCCTAGACGGTTTGCCGAAAAGGACAATCTTCGACAATCTGTCTTCCTTCATCCGCAAAACGTGCCCTAGCCATCTCAACCTTTCTTTCATTTAAGCCCTAGAAGGCGGTATCGAACAACATTTTTCGTACAGCCTACTGTCTGAAATATGGTCAATCAACTGGGTACCCAGAAAAATCCGTATGCAATTTTTCTGGAAAACATCTAGTAAATGTTCATCCGCTTTTCGAAGCACCCATGCTTCGGAGCCGTGTTTGACCACTGGCATCATTGTACCTTCCAACATTCTAATATTGGTTTGCAGACTTATCTTCCTATTCTTCCAAACCTTTTTAACTGTTAAAAAAAAAATACCGTGAGCCTACTTTTAACATCTTCACTGCTCCTACCTTCTTTACTAATAATACACCCAAGGTTAGTGAAGCTGCCCACCTGATCAATCTTTTCGTTACCCAACTTCACCTTTTCATCTTCACTTTTTCCTAGCCTTAGTGACTTAGTCTTCTTAACATTAATTTTCAAACATATTCTAGCCCCCTGAACTTGTAAAACCTCTAAAATTTCATTCATTTTGCTCACACTTTCATCAAGGATGCTTAAATCATCAACATAATCCAAGTCCAGGAGAGTTTTTCCTTCCCATTTGATTTCCTGGTCTCCCGTTGCCTTTCCTGTGTTCCTTAAGACTAAGTCTATCAAAATCATCCATATAAAGGGGTATGGAACACAACCCTGCTTAACTATCAATAAGCTGAAACACGTAAATCTCTCATACTATTCCTATTTCCGATTACTTTTCTATTTCTACCATCTTTCTATCTATTTTTACTATCTTGAACCCTCTTCCCCTCCTTCTTACGACATGTCTTCCATATACTTTTTGCCATATTGCACATGATTCGGCATTGCGTGTGTGTGAAGATGTTTTAAGTAGATATCATTTAAATGTGTTTAATAATATTTGCAATTTTACTATATGATGTGCTAGGGTCCTAGACCCAAAAAACTATCTTAACGCACATTTTTTGTACTGATATGTCACAATCCATTCTCAAAACTGGTAATTTTTTTTTTTTTTTTTTTTTTTTTTTTTTTTTTTTTTTTTTTTTTTTTTTTTTTTTTTTTTTTAATGGATGTCCGAAATCAGACACTCTCCAAATGTTGAGGTATTAATCTGGGCATAAGATTACTAATGGGATAAACTAGACTATTAATTATAGATTAACTCTAGATGAAGGGGCATTACCTTTTTTAAGCCCAGGAAAATCAGAATCATCAGAATATTTCAATAAAATCTGAAAGTAATGCTTAAACAGAATTGTTCAACTGTTCTAGCAGCTACAGAGAGACTCTAAAACATCATTTTTACCCTATATTTCCTAAGGAGAACCATATTTTACCCTATTTTACAAATTTTACTTTACTTTACCAATTTTACTTACCAAGTTTTTAATTTAAGGTAATTTTACAACACTAACGTACACACCAAATAATGAGAGTATTCCAAAGATAAGTTTCCAGCCTACAAATGAATGAAGCTTATGAATATGTATGTATATATATATATATATATATATATATATATATATATATATATATATATATATATATATATATATATATATATATATATATATATATATATATATATATATATTTATATATATATATATGTATATTTATATATATAAAAATAAGTTGTCTGTGTGTGTGTGTGTGTGTGTGTGTCAAGTGACGTCATGTTTGTGTGTCGACTGACGTCATGTTTGTCGACTGACTTCATTATAAGGATTGAGCTGTATGCGTCATGAAGTTGTTTGTCGACTGACGTCATGTTTGTCAACTGATGAAATTACATACCGGGACACCGGGACACAAATGACGACCGGGAAACAGGGAATATAAATGACGACCGGGAACCTCAAAGAGAAATTACATACCGGGACACCCGGACACAAATGACGACCGGGACACAGGGAATGTAAATGACGACCGGGACATAGGGACATAACTACAACAGGGACGCCGGGGGCACAGGCGGGATATATAAATGACGACCGGGACACAGGGGTTGTTCGAATAGAAATTACAGACCGGGACACAAATGACGACCGGGACACCGGGACACAGGGAATATAAATGACGACCGGGACACTCAAAGAGAAATTACAAACTGGGATACCGGGACACAAATGACGACCGGGACACAGGGAATATAAATGACGACCGGGACACAGGGACACATCATTAGAATAATGAGGTATAGATCTGAATACGGATTGTTTTCCCATGGACAATTATATGTTGCATGTTCAAGAGTCAGTAAACCTGACAATCTATTTATATGCACAGACAATGGGACAGCGAAGAATGTTGTATATTCGCATGTTTTACGTAGTTAAAAACATATGCGCGCGGGGGGGCTTGGGGGGCGCGCCCCACCAACTAGGTGTTGGGGTGGCGCGAAGCGCCACCCCAACAGCTAGTATATGTATATATATTATATCAAGTTGTTAAATAATTATATTTAGCACTTAAAAATAAATATAACAATAACATACCTCTGCAGCAGATTTACATGGTTCTTTAGTGTGAACCAAGACTGTTTCCCAAATCCCTTTCGTAATTTCTTCATTAAGAAGTCCACTTGCCTTGTCGTCAGAAACGTTGAACCAAACAAAACCCACTCCAGCTAAGTGAGACTTGCAGATAAAACCATTGTAGAGGGAGCAATACCCTCGAAGAGCTTTTGTTTCATCTTAAAAGAACAGGAAATACTAAGAGGATCGAATCTGAATACCTTATTAAAAATGTCGTCTATTCTGAGAAAGTTCCTTTCTTAAACTCTCGCAACTTCGGAAGTTTTCTTTTAGTGCCTATTGAACACTTGATACATATAAAAAAAGGGAGCATATGTAACTAGCTCTTATATCAAAGCTAAACCTCAGCAGCATATGAAAAAAAAAAAACGGTAAAAAAAATTAAGGTAATATTTTATATTATCATTTTTTTGTATATTATTATTTTAAATACTATTTAATGGATCATTAAAGGTTCTATATCTTTTTCTCTTTATCTCCAGTAACAGGTTTTTGCATTGCAGATAACATGTTAAGTTCCTATGTTAAGTTCCTGGTCCTAACTTCATTTGCTTTATTTCGTATTCGCCACATTGAGTTGATTAATCTATAGTTGATCATCAAGCTTTTTTCATCTAGAATAGTTTAATAAGTTAAAGAGTAGTAATAGTTTAAATAGTTTAATAAGTTAAAATAGTTTAATAAGTTAAATTACTTTTTAATAGTTTAAAAAGTTAAGAGAATAGTTTTCTCTTAACTTTACATTTTAAAACAGTAAAAAACTTTAGCGTAAAGAGCGGGCGTTGAGAAGGAAAAGCCTCTTTCATATACGGAGTAATTTCTGTTCGTTTTAAGTTTTAATGTCGCTCCTTACTTTCATTTAAAAAAACTTGTTTTTTATATTTAATTTCTGAACGTTTTTGAATCAATGCATGTTTTGATTTTGGCTCTCCGCAGAGGAATAATTAAAACGAAATTTGGATATTTATTTTTTTTTGCTAAATGGCTTTCTCATAATTTTGATCGAATGATTTTAAGAAAAAAAGAGCGGGGGAGGAAGCCTAGTTGCCCTCCGATTTTCGGTTAATTAAAAAGGCAACTAGAACTTTAAATTTTTTACGAATCTTTTCATAAGTAAAAATATATACTTAACTTATAAATTAGCTTACGTAAAGAACTTTTGTATTCTCATGTTTTTATTACATATATGAGGGGGTTCACCCCCTCGTCAGTACCTCGCTCTTTACACTAAAGCTTAAATTTTGTCCCAATTCATTAAGAATGACCCCTGAATCACAAAAGCCGCAGAATAAATAGTCGAAATTACTAAAAATATTTAGCGTAAAGAGCGAGGTATTAGGAGGGGGTGAGCCCCTCATATGGGTAATAATTTATGTTCGTTTTAATTTTTAATGCTGCTGCTTACTTCCAGCTGAAAAAAAACTTTTTCATATTTATTTTTTCATTGTTTTTTTTTAAGTAATGCCAGTAAATCCTGCGCTCCCTTCATGAAAATTTTCTTCCCCCATGAAAAATTCCTCGATGGAAAGTTCCCCCAGCATATCCCCCTCTTCTCAACCCCTGCCTCCAACCAAAAAATCCTCCTGAAAACGCCTGTACACTTCCCAATAACCATTACTATATGTAAGCACTGGTCAAAGTTTTGAACTTGTAACCCCTCCCACGGCGACTGTGGGGGAGTAAGTCATCCCCACAGACATAGTTATATAGTTTTTCGACTACGCTCAATAAAATGGCTATCTCAGAATTTTGATCCGTTGACTTTGGGAAAATAATTAGCGTGGGAGGGGGCTTAGGTGCCCTCAAATTTTTTTGGTCACTTAAAAAGGGCACTAGAACTTTTCATTTCCGTTAGAATGAGCCCTCTCGCAACATTCTAGGACAACTGGGTCGAAACGATCACCCCTGGGAAAAAAAACAAAAAAAAAAAACAAACAAACAAACAAACAAATAAACACGCATCCGTGATCTGCCTTCTGGCAAAAAATATAAATTCCACATTTTTGTAGATAGGAGCTTGAAACTTCTACAGTAGGGTTCTCTGATACGCTGAATCTGATGGTGTGATTTTCGTTAAGATTCTATGACTTTTAGGGGGTGTTTCCCCCTATTTCCTAAAACAATGCAAATTTTCTCAGTTTCGTAACTTTTGATGGGTAAGACTAAACTTGGTGAAACTTATATATTTAAAATCAGCATTAAAATGCAATTCTTTTGATGTAGCTATTGGTACCGAAATTCCATTTTTTAGAGTTTTGGTTACTATTGAGCCGGGTCGCTCCTTACTACAGTTCGTTACCACGAACTGTTTGATACACTTTCTCCATTTCATTCATTTGGTTTAAGGACAAGCGTTGTGCTTTGTACTATTTTGATTAATAAGTAAATAGTAATAGTGAAATTGCCGAGGATCTGGAAGATGCAGCTAGACGGCATAATAGTAAAATATTTTACTGGCATGTTAATAAATTGAGAGGGAGTAGTCAGTTTGGACTTGTCCCAGTTAACAATAAGAACGGGGCCAAAATTAACGATAAGGAAAGAGTTAAAGAGAGATGGGTACAACATTTTGAGAATGTGCTAAACCAAGATACAGTTGCATAAAAGGATATAGACGAAAATGAAAAAGTTTGTGATACCTTGGATGCGAAGAAAGATTTGTTTTGTGAGGAAGAATTAGCGACAGTACTAAAAGGATTAAAAAATAAAAAGACTCCTGATGCTGATTTTGTGATAAATGAGTTTCTGAAATATGGTGACTCTGAGGTTAGAATAAAGTTACTGAAGATTATGAGTATGACTTTGAAAAAGGGGAAGTACCTAACGATTTTAGGAAAACCTAAATTAAACCACTGCATAAGAAAGGTGATAAGAGCGAGTGTAGTAATTATCGAGGTATTAGTCTGATCCCAGCAGGTAGCAAATTATTTATTAATATACTTTTTAGACTGAAAGATGCTGTAGACAAAGTTTTAAGAGAAGAACAATGCGGATTTAGAAAAGGTAAAGGACGTGTCCAAATTTTCACTCTTAGGTTAATAATTGAGAAGTGCCTGAGTTGTCTAACACTTTTGGTCCTCAATTTTATAAATTATGAGCAAGTGTTCGATTATGTTGATAGAAGAGCTATAGTGAAGGTCCTATCCTTGTATGGTATACCAGACAAATACATTAAAATGATTAGTGCTATGTACGAGAATAACACTACTGCAGTTAAGATAGAAAACGAGGTTAGCAGCTGGTTTTGTATTAAATCAGCAGTTAAGCAGGATTTTTTTCTATCCCTCTTTATACGAATCATCTCGATATATTTTATCTTAAGGAGCAAAGGAAGGGCAATGGGAGACCAGGGAATCAAATGGAAAGGGAAAATTTTCCTGGGCTGACGATTTTGCTGATTTTTTAAGCATTCTAGATGAAAGTGTGACCAAAATGAATGAACTTTTAGAGTTTTTTGCGAGTTCAGGGTGCTAGAATAGGTTTGAACATTAACGTTAAGAAGACTAAGTCACTAAAGATAGGAAGAAGTGAAGATGAAAAATTGACGTTGCTTAACGAAAAGATTGATCAGGTGGACAGCATCACTTATCTTGGTAATATTATTAGTAAAGACGGTAGGAACAATGAAGACATTAAAAGTAGAATAGCTAAGGCTCAGGGTGTTTTTTTCACAGTTGAAAAAAGTTGGGAAGAATAGAAAGATAAGTCTGCACACCAAGATTAGAATATTGGAAGCTACAGCGATGACAGTGGTCAAATATGGCTCTTAAGCATGGGCATTCCAAAAAACGGACAAAAATTGGCTAGATGTTTTCTAGAGAAATTGTCTATGGATTAATCTGGGTACCCGGCTGACTGACCGTATTTCAAACAGAAGGCTGTACGAAAAATGTGATTCAATCTTGCTTTCTAGGGCTATGATGAAAGGAAACTTGAGATGGCTAGTGCATGTTCTGCGGATGAAGGATGGCAGATTGTCAAAGATTGTCCTTTTCTGCCAGCCTTCTAGGAATAAAAAGAAAGCAAGTCTTCCTCGTCTGGAGCGGAAGAATCTCATAAAGAAAGATTTAAGGGAAATGAAACTCCCAGAAAGGGTGTAAAGAGAGAGGCGTTGAATAGATTGGGATGCAGGAGGAGCGTACGTAGCTGTGGTGGCCTCAGGCAGCTTGGTACAGCGGTGGGTTGTTCGTAGCAGTAGTGAGTAAATGGTAGAATATTCAATATCAATCCTTGTTTAATACAAATTTTCAACTAGGTACTATGGGTTCATTATCTGGGACGTTCATAGTTCAAATGAATGGCTCCCTTTAAAATATCCAAGTTTCTATAACTGAAATTGACACTTTGAAAAATTTAGAATTAAAAAAAAAACTAAATGAATCCGCCCTTACTGAAATGTACCTACTCTACACATAATAAAAGCTCCCCTCCTCCCCTTCACTGAATACATGGCAGAAAATGATTATAACCAGCTAAATACCTACTTTTTCACTTTCCCTGTTATTCATTTTACGGAGTGGACCAATCAGACCTTTGAGCGGCTTATTCTAAAATCATTGAGGAATTTCAGAGAGACAACACACAAAATAACTAGCAAGAACAACACTAGTCTAGGTTAAGAGAGGTATGTTACCTGGCTCCCTGGGATAAACGGACATTATAAAACTTCTAGAGCTAATTCGTTCTGTATCACCGATCATATTTGATGCTCGGCAAGTTATATTTTCAGTCTTTACAGCCAGGAATGTTATGTCAGATTTTGTAAATTCTTTGAACTGACGATAATGACTCGCATTGGTTACCTGAAAAAAAAAAAATAGAAAAGTTCTTCCCTCAGGCAAAACTATTTTTTAAACCAAGTATCGATGTCTAAGCCCAATTCCAAACAGATTTTCAATTTTGAGACTGGACTTGCAATTTCAAATGCCAAAATGAATGACTAACATTTAAATATCTTAATTGAATTATCTCTCAAAGAACCTATCCCTGGAGAAAGATAGAATCATCTAAAAGGCCCCGCATTTGTTTTTTATTGGAGGGGGGGAACTAATATGTTTGCTAAAAAAAAGTTTTTTCGAAAGGCGTAATATTTCTTTTATACCACCTACTCTTGAACTTATATTTATTTTTGATACTCCTCGGCTGCGGCAAATGTGTAACACTAGAAAAATAAAGACAAAACAGTACCTTCTTTAGTACAGATAATTGAATAAATAGAATTTGAACTTTTACTTGTGAACAAAAACTGGTAGTGAGATCAAACTCATGGGCAACCCCTCAAAATTAACACCATGCCGTTGGGCTATGCATTTTCCCGTACTATCCTTCAATTATAGCTACGACAAGGGAGTAAACGACTGAATTTGTCACCGAATCAAAAAATCAAGCCATCTAAAAAGTATATATATTGCTTCATACCGCCATCTAAGTACATAGTACACAATAGCGTCTCTATCATTGTTCGCAATTACAAATACATTGTTTCATGACATAATACATTATCCTACCCATTTTTCCTACATGAAGGTTAAGAATCACCTGATCACTCAAGGCGACTATTAAATTATCTATAATAAGACAGAGTATGTTTTCTTAAAACAATGATTTAAAAACAAAGGTACTCAAGTAGGTATATTTACTTCACCCAATAAAAATGTCAGCTTAAATGTTTTCAACAACAATACGTATAAAACACTTGTAGTAGCGAACCGAGAGACTGAGAGTGGGTTTCGGCAACCTCCATCAAATTTAATCTTCAAGTTTTAAGGTCACTCTTTACTTTCATGTGAAATTTCTTTTTTTTTATTCGGTTTCAGCAGTTTTTTAAATTGTCTTATCACAAGCAAATTATAGACCAGATAACAATGTGTAAACAAAAGGCGACACCGCGTTGGAGCACACCTTTGGATACCCCTTAAACCTATTGCGTATCTAATTTTCCACCTTAACATTCTGGCCCAACTTGGACCAAAGCTTGCATAATGCAACAAAAAAAATGACATAAAACAAAAGTAGTTAATTATGGTGATTACTTTGCCTCTTAAAAAGGGCATAAATTTCAAATAGTTTTTTTGTTTAATGAGATTCCTACCTGTTTTCATGAATGTTACTTCGGTACGATAGTTCCTGAAAAAGAGCACCCCTAAAAAATTTTGGAGAGGGGATTTGAAATATTAAAAGTAAATCGTCAAATATATAGTCATGTTATAGTTTTCCAATTGCATAAGGGGTATAATTGCTTCGAGCAATCTTGATCTTGGGGGACGTCCCCATCCCTTCCCTCTGCATACTTAAGCATACTAATTTAACTGTTCCGGGAGGAAATGAGGATTGAACAGTCTTTGTTTTTCTTTTCTATTTTCTTCTTTCTTTTGCAATCGTTCAAAATCACCAACATTCCTTAGGTCGTCATGGTGTTCTTGAAATTCGTTCCAAGATTCCTTGTTTTCTATTTTGAAATATTGTTGATACTTCCTAGCAAAGAACACATGTAAATTGTTTCTACTCTTCAACTTAGATCACTTTCAACCGAACAACTTTACCAGACCATTATAAGAAACTAAGTCGCCAAAGGGTAAAGATATTCCAGTGATTTTCTTTCTTAGATAAATCCACAAGTTAGAGAGAATCCCTTTCTTTAATATCTCTTTCTTTTAACAAAGAAATCTACAAAGCAGAAGACCAATCTTTCCTAACTTCTACTTTGAGCCTTAGGTTATTCTCAGCTAAGCAACTTTTCCACAATTATCATAAGCCAGCTCCTTATAGGGAAACACCACATGTCTTTACTTAGCCAAAGAAGAACAAAATGGTAGTAGCCTATCTGACAATTGTTTGCCATCGTTGCATATTCAAAACTTACGGATTATGTTCCCTGTGTAATTTTTAATTCATTTTTTCTCTGCTCTCAAACGGTTTATTTTTAATTCATTTTTTCTCTGCTCTCAAACGGTTTATTTTTAATTCATTTTTTCTCTGCTCTCAAACGGTTTCAGTATATCAACGAATGATAGCAAAATTATTATCATTCCATAGCTGAGACTCTCTATCCATCTACCGAATTTAATTTTTGAAACTTGGTGTACACAGTCTTTTAGGTTGGAAAAATGTTGGTTATTAGTTGAAAATTGTTGAAGAAGGAACAATTCTCCTATTTTTTAAAGCAAGTTAAAATCCTTTGTCAAGAAAAAGCCCAAGTGGTATCAAAATTGTGGCTCGGTTGATGGATATATCTAAGATTAATAATCCAATACTATGTGTATCTTGTTCTTTTTGAGCAAGTTATAGTTGCAAATTTGTCGTGAAATCACTTTTGGAGAGAAAATATACCTAAGTCCTGATAATTGACTTTTTTCCATAACTAGTCTTTCCTGAAGAAGAAATCATGGGACAGAAAGACAAGACGTCGTTTCTTTTTTTTTATTCTTGAACTATTTTTTAGACAGCAATATATATTTCCCAATTTTCTGTCTTGGGACTTAGGCCACTTGGCTGAAAACAATTCAGGAAGGCCTCTTAACAATCCTAAACAACAGGTGGTTACCTTGAACCCCTCCACTGCCTTAAAACTGGCGAATATGATATGTATAAATGTAAAACCGGTGACACTGAATCCCTCAATCTTGGTGTCGCTATACTTGAAGTAATTCCAAAGTTCATGAAATACATCCTAAAACTTATTTTTTTTTTCTAACAAAAAATTCTTGGTACTTTTTGGAATCTACACTATTAGACAAGGAAACAAGGGAGCATATTTACGAACATGTCGAAGGAGCAAAACGTATTTTCAAACTTAGAGAAGCAATTCTGTTGTTATTTTCGTTTTTTTTCGGCGAAAATGCAAAAAAAACTTATTCTTGACTAAAATACCATGAAAGATATTTTCAAAAAACAAAGGAGGGGGCAAAATGTTATAGGGGTTAATTGCCCTCCAAAACTCAATTCGTACCCCAGTTAGGGAAAAACCGTTCCTGAGATTTACCAATTTGAGTGCAAGTCTTTTCAAAAAAGTAAAGGACAAGAAGAATATACACATAAGATCCCTTTATTTTTATTTTCTTATTATCAGTAAAGCGAGAAATTACTACTTCCTAACTTACTGCTCTGACACTTGGGTCATTTTCCACTAAACAACTCTATCAGACCATCATCAGATACCAAATCCCTAAAGGGGAACCAATAGATCGCAGACTCTGTCTTTAGCGAGACAAAAGAGAACAAAATGATAAATAGACAGTGGCCCTCTGGCTGTCACCGAACAGTATCAATACTCTTGGGGGGAAAATTATCATTCTGCCAGAAAATAAATGGATTGTCAGTGTCAATTTCAGAGGAAACTCGAAGTTATTATCCAGCTAATAGAAGTTATTGGACAAAACGAAACATATTTTATAACTTGTCTAACATAATCAAAAGTTACCAGGAAAAAGTGATTTACGAATAAGCGCTGCAATAAATTAACAAATATGACGAGCCGTATCAATAAAAATAATGGGGGCAGAATATTGGATCTATTTTAAAAATCAACTGCGGTTATTGAAGAGCCGTAAATAGGTCCGTAGGTCATTGAAAAGGGTACCCCGCTCTCCCATACTGATCATACTGTTTCAATTTGCCAAATCCGATTTCGAGGATCTTAATAGTTACTAAAACTTATAGGGGGTTACCCAAAAGAAGCTATTTCTCCTTTTTGTCTTGAGGTAACAATTTGAAAAAGAAGGTTTCGTACCTAAATATTTTTATGGACTTGTAAGGAGAAGAAAAGACACTCGTTTAAGCAACAGGCCTTTACTAACATTTATGCAAAAAAGCCTCACGTTTTTCGTTTTGGTTTTTGAACTACCAAAGCAAAACGAGTGCGCTGTCTGCCATAGACATTCACAACTTTACGCTTCCAACATTATCTGCAATGGCTCTGTCTAGCAATAAAAAAAAAAAAAAAAAAAAAAAAAAAAAAAAAATTAACGAAAAGTAAGGAGCGACATTAAAACTTAAAACGAACAGAAATTACTTCGTATATGAAAGGGGCTGCTTCCTCATCAACGCCCCGCTCTTTACGCTAAAGTTTGACTCTTTCTCTTAACTCTACTTTTTTAAAACAGTAAAAAACTTTAGCGTAAAGAGCGGGGCGTTAATGAGGAAGCAGCCCCTTTCATATACGAAGTAATTTCTGTTCGTTTTAAGTTTTAATGTCGCTCCTTACTTTCCGTTAAAAAAACTTGTTTTTTTTATTTAATTTCTGAACGTTTTTTAATCAATGCATGTTTTGATTTTGGCTCTCCGCAGATGATTAATTAAAACGAAATTTGCATATTTATTTTTTTGGCTAGATGGCTTTCTCATTGTTTTTATCGGATGATTTTAAGAAAAAAGGAGCGGGGGAGGAGGCCTAGTTGCCCTCCGATTTTTTGGTTACTTAAAAAGGCAACTAGAACTTTTAATTTTTTATGAATGTTTTTATTAGTAAAAGATATACGTAACTTACAAATTAGCTTCCATAACGAACTTCTGTATTCTCATGTTTTTATTATGTATATGAAGGGGTTCACCCCCATGTTAGTACCTCGCTCTTTACACTAAAACTTCAATTTTCCCCAATTTTTTAAGAAAGACCCATGAATCACAAAAGCCGAAGAATAAATAGTTGAAATTACTAAAAATAATTTAGCGAAAAGAGCGCGATATTAGGAGGAGGTGAGCCCATCATGTGCGTAATAATTTCTGTTCGTTTTAAGTTTTAATGCTTCTCCTTACTTTCAGTTGAAAAAACATTTTCGTATTTATTTTTTCATTGTTTTTTTTTATAATGCTAGAAAATCCTGTGCTCCCTTCATGAAAATTTTCCTCCCCCATTATAAATTCCCCCAATGGAAGTTCCTGTAACATATCCCCCTCTTATCAACCCCCCCACAACCTAAAATCCCCCTGAAAACGTCTGTACACTTCCCAATAACCATTACTATATGTAAGCACTGGTCAAAGTTTGTAACTTGTGGCCCCTCCCACGGGGACTGTGGGGGAGTAAAACGTCCCCAAAAACATAGTTATAAGGTTTTTGACTACGCTGAATAAAATGGCTATCTCAGAATTTTGATTTGGTGACTTTGGGAAAATAATTAGCGTGGAAGGGGGCCTAGGTGCCCTCCAATTTTTTGGTCACTTAAAAAGGGCACTAGAACTTTTCATTTATTTTAAAATGATCCCTCTTGCAACATTCTAGGACCGCTGGGTCAATACGATCACCCCTGGGAAAAAAACAACAAAAAACAAACAAACAAACAAACAAATAAACACTTCATCCGTGATCTGCCTTCTGGCAAAAAATACAAAATCCCACATTTGCAGATAGGAGCTTGAAACTTCTACAATAGGGTTCTTTGATACGCTGAATCTGATGGTGTGATTTTCGTTAAGATTCTATGACTTTTAGGGTTTTTTTTCCCTATTTTCTAAAATAGGGCAAATTTTCTCAGGCTCGTAACTTTTGATGGGTAAGACTAAACATGATTATTTTAATTACATTTAAAAACAGCATTAAAATGCGATTCTTTTGATGTAGCTATTGATGTCAAAATTCCATTTTTAAGACTTTCAGTTACTATTGAGCCAGGTCGCTCCTTACTACAGTTCGTTACCACGAACTGTTTGATACATGTTTGATACAGTGTTTGATACACTGTTTGATACCAGCCGTGCAATAAATGGAGGATATTATTAGCATTACTTTATTCTTTGTTAGTTCAATGTTCTACAATTGTCATATAGCAAACTTGTCAAATTATGACAACCTGATTCACTAAGGACGATTTTACCTATCCGTGGGCCGCAAATTGAACCGGAAAGTGCGATTTAGGCCTTCTCCATGCGGTTATCCGGTCTATCGGATCACGGGTCTTTTATGGTCGACTTCTCGATTCTAGTTTTTTCTGATTGTCGATTTACCTGATCCTGATTCCAATTCAAGCCTTTGGCTGGAAAATATTAAATAACTTCTCATTTAATATCTTCAAGCAGACAGTAACCAATTAATTCTAACTATCTAACCAATTAATTCATCTGGTTCTGGATTTTGAGCCTGAACCGGAATATGTCGGCCTCGACCTTGAATCTCGTACGAAGAGAAGTATTTTCACCGCCTTGTCTTTAGCCACTATCTTTCTTCGGACAATTGCCCTTCTCCATGGTTGATGATGAAGAGCAATAGTTGGTTCCACTGTGTGTTTGCGTCTTTTTTCTCTTAGTCCAGTGTTGTAGATTTTTCCATCCCACATATTAGAAAAGTCAAAAGATTCCTATCGTGAGACATAGAGGAATAAATTTGGTCACAAACGTGGACGGAAGTTTACTTAAACTGGTCAATTCAACGATTAAACAAGTCAATTTTCAAGGAATTAAAATTAAACCATATTAGTGTTTCAAATAATTTCAATTTAAATCCCAGTTCAAAATAAGTTTAAAATAACCTTAGAAGAACAAAATTTTAACTTTTTAAGCATAATGTTCGAAAAGCTTAAAGCTGTTAAAACGTTTTCGTTGAAGAACCAAAATCTGCCCAGCAATACAAAATACCCTTTCAAAACCAGCTGACCGGGCGGGTCAGCTGGTATATCATATGGATATATATGAATATCCATATGATTCCTCCCCAACGGAGCCAAAAAAATTTCTGTTTCGCTTTTCTTATTTAATTCACCATGTTTCGGTATTAAACTGGTTTTAGTATTATTAAAAACAATAAGGATTTAGCATTATGACGGGATAAAAATCTTTCTTTATGTCCTTCATTTTAAAAACTGTCACGGCTGATGTAATTTACTCCAGACACCTTTTCTTTCAGTTAATTTCCAACTCTTCTACAAAGCATAGCTACTAGAGGAAGGAAAGGACCAACTTTAAAAATAATAAGTTTAGAGTAAGCGTTAAGAATAGGTGCTTAGAGGACGGCTATGTGGGGACAACAATGGATGCTTAGGGGACGATGTATTCTATTTGTTTGTTTCTCTGCACAAAAGAAAGGGCGTCACCTGTCATTCGAAGCGTCCCATCATCTCTAAACAAATTTATATTATGAAAACAGTTTTTCTCGAAATTTAATCTTTTTTTCTTGCGTAATTGATAAATTGATTCCAGTAAGAAATTAAACAACACCTCAATGTTAGTTATAATTTCCACATTAACATCAACTACAATCTAATTGAGAATCTGCTAATCACAAAAAAATTTAATTAGAAAGTCTTAAAACCTTCTTCTATGACTGCCTCAACATCTCCCGGTGACACTTTACGAAAAGAATTGAATACATGAAAACCTTTCTTGGTTTGTGTTGTTAACCACGCTATTCAGAGACCTAAACTCTTTTTACGTATCTAATTCAATTAGAGAATAGCCTACATCAGTCACTTTACTGTCAATCGAAACTGCTGAAATGGTCTAGCGAGAGGCAGGGCTATTTGGTTAAACCCTGGGCTACTTTTGGATTCGCGATAGCCTTTCTAGGACAAACATCAATTAATAAGCAAATTCCCTGGGAAACCCGAGTTTGTGATAGAACTACAAATATCATTTTCAAAATCAGCACGTTTTTAGTCAGAAAGGGAAAGAACCATTTTTAAAGCAATTTGTTTGAGATCTTTCATAGGTTTTAACTTGACTGTTTCAATAGATAAGACCCTGATGATTTTTTTGATTTTTTTTTTTATTAAGAGCAGGCAATCATATCATAGAATCCACAGTAGCACACATCAAACAGTTCGTGGTAACGAACTGTAGTAAGGAGCGACCCGGCTCAATGGTAACCAAAACTCTAAAAAATGGAATTTTGATACCAATAGCTACATCAAAAGAATCGCATTTTAATGCTGGTTTTAAATATATAAGTTTCATCAAGTTTAGTCTTACCCATCAAAAATTTGCGTTATTTTAAAAAATAGGGGGAAACGCCCCCTAAAAGTCATAGAATCTTAAAGAAAATCACACCATCAGATTCAGCGTATCGGAGAACCCTACTGTAGAAGTTTCGAGCTCCTATCTACAAAAATGTGGAATTTTGTATTTTTTGCCAGAAGGCAGATCACGGATGCGTGTTTATTTGTTTTTTTTTTTTTTTTTTTTTCAGGGGTGATCGTATCGACCCAGTTGTCCTAGAATGTTGCAAGAGGGCTCATTCTAACGGAAATGAAAAGTTCTAGTGCCCTTTTTAAGTGACCAAAAAAATTGGAGGGCACCTAGGCCCCCTCCTACGCTAATTATTTTCTCAAAGTCAACGGATTAAAATTCTGAGATAGCCATTTTATTCAGCGTAGTCGAAAAACCTTATATCTATGTCTTTGGGGACGACTTACTCCCCCAAAGTCCCCGTGGGAGGGGCAACAAGTTACAAACTTTCACCTGTGCTTACATATAGTAATGGTTATTGGGAAGTATACAGGCGTTTTCAGGAGGATTTTTTTTGGTTTGGGGGAGGGGTTGAGAAGAGGGGGATATGCTGGGGGAACTTTCCTTCGAGAATTTGTAATGGGAGAAGAAAATTTCCATGAAGGGAGAGCAGGATTTACTAGCATTATTTAAAAAAAAAAACAATTAAAAAATAAAAGTGAAAAAGCTTTTTCAGCTGGAAGTAAGGAACAGCAGTAAAACTTAAAACAAACAAAAATTATTACCCATATGAGGGGCTCACCTCCTTCTAATACCTCGCTCTTTACGCTAAAGTAATTTCAGTAATTTCAACTACTTATTCTACGGCTTTTGTGATTCAGGGGGTCATTCTTAATGAATGGGATAAAATTTAAGCTTTAGTGTAAAGAGCGAGGTACTGACGATGGGGCGAATCCCCTCATATATGTAATAAAAACATGAGAATACAAAAGTTCTTTACGTAAGCTAATTTATAAGTTACGTAAATCTTTTACCAATAAAAAGATTCGTAAAAAATTAAAAGTTCTAGTTGCCTTTTTAATTAACCAAAAAATCGGGGGGCAACTAGGCTTCGTCCCCCGCTCTTTTTTTCTCAAAATCATTCGATCAAAATTATGAGAAAGCCATTGAGCCAAAAAAAAAAAATATGCAAATTTCGTTTTGATTATTCCTCTGCGGAGAGCCAAAATCAAAACATGCATTTGATTCAAAAACGTTCAGAAATTAAATAAAAAAACAAGTTTTTTTAACTGAAAGTAAGGAGCGACATTAAAACTTAAAACGCACAGAAATTACTTCGTATATGAAAGAGGCTGCTTCCTCATAAACGCCCCGCTCTTTACGCTAAAGTTTTTTACTGTTTTAAAAAGAAGAATTGAGAGAAAGAGTCAAACTTTAGCGTAAAGAGCGGGGCGTTGATGAGGAAGCAGCCTCTTTCATATACGAAGTAATTTCTGTGCGTTTTAAGTTTTAATGTCGTTCCTTACTTTCAGTTAAAAAAACTTGTTTTTTTTTTTATTTAATACAGTAAAAGGCGAAGAGCCGCTCGCATTTTTTAATAACGCAAGACAAGAGAGAGAATACCACAAGTTAAGGAGAGTCATAATTAGATGACAAAATCAGTTATTTGGTCAAATAAATAGTTTCTTGTTGTCTTTTCCTTTTCTTCATCATAATCCAAGGGAAGAGAAAACTTAGTGGGTAAGTGAAACCACGGTAAATGTAACTTCTGAAAGCAGGTTAACAGCCCAATCCGATCCAATCCGACCTAATTTGAATCCAAAGGATTCCCCTGACTTAGGCATTAGAAAAACTAGGCATTAGAAAAAGTTACTGAGTTTGTCATCTTACTATAGCATAATTTATATAGAGGAATAATAGCAATCCCTATGGGTGGAAATACTAGTACATTTGTAGCTGACTTGTTTTTAAGCCAATTAGAATAAAATTGTAAGGTTTTAGACTATTTTGGCTCTTTCACAAGTTTTTGACTCAGTTTGACTCTTTCTCACAACTCTACTTTTTAAAACAATAAAAAACTTTACCGTAAAGAGCGAGGCGTTGAGGAGGGGACAATCCCTTTCACATACGGAACAATTTCTGTTCGTTTTAAGTTTTAATGTCGCTCCTTACTTGCAGTTAAAAAAACTTGTTTTTTATTTAATTTCTGAACGTTTTTGAATTAATATATGTTTTGATTTTGGCTCACCGCACATGAATAATTAAAACGGAATTTGCACATTTTCCCGGCTAAATGGCTTTCTCATAGTTTTGATCAGACGATCTTAATAAAAAATGGGTAGAGGAGGAGGCATAATTGCCCTTCAATTTTTGGTTGCTTAAAAAGGCAACTAGAACTTTTTATTTTTTTACAAACGTTTTTATTAGGAATAAACATACGTAACTTACGAATTAACTTACGCAACGTTCTTCTATATTTGTATATTTCTATTACGTATACGAGGAGGTTCACCCCCTAGTCAATATCTCGTTCTTTACACTAAAGCTTCAATTTTGTCCCAATTCTTTAAGAATACCCCTGAATCACAAAGGCAATACAATAAATAGTTGAAATTACTAAAAATACTTTAGCGTAAAGAGCGAGGTATTGAAGAGGAGACGATCCCCCTTATATACGCAATAATTTCTGTTCATTTTAAGTTTTAATGCTGCTCATTGCTTCCAATTGAAAAAAACTTTTTTTTATTTATTTTCTCATTGTTTTCTTTTTAAATAATGCTTTAGGGTAAAGTCTCATTGTTTTCTTTTAAGGATGCTTTAGCGTAAAGAGCGGGGCGTTGAGGAGGAAAAGCCCCTTTCATATACAGAGTAATTTCTGTTCGTTTTAAGTTTATAATGTCGCTCCTTACTTTCATTTTAAATAAAATTTTAATTTCATTTTAATGGACGTTTTTGAATTAATACATGTTTTGGTCTTGGCTCTCCGCATATAAATAATTAAAAAGAAATTTGCATATTATTTTTTTTTTTTGGATAAATGGCTATCTCATAGTTTTAATTGGAAGATTTAGAGAAAAAAGGAGCGAGGGAGGAAGCCTAGTTGCCCTCCAATTTTTTGATTACTTAAAAAGGCAACTAGAACTTTAACTTTTTTACGAACGTTTTAATTAGTAAAAAATATACGTAACTTACGAATTAACTTACGTTACGAACTTCTATATTCGTATGGTTTTATTGCGTATTTGAGGGGGTTTATCCCTAGTCGATACCTCACTCTTTACACTAAAGCTTAAATTTTGTCCCAATTCCTTAAGAATGATCCCTGGATCACAAAGGTAGTAGAATAAATAGTTGAGATTACTAAAAATACTTTAGCGTAAAGAGCGAGGTATTACGAGGAGGTAAACCCTTCATATGCGTAAAAATTTCTGCTCGTTTTAAGTTTTAATGCTGCTCCTCACTTTCAGTAGAAAAAAACTTTTCATATTTATTTTTTCATTTTTTTTAAATAATGCTAGAAAATCCTACGCCCCCTTCATTGAAAGTCTTTTCCCCTGTGACAAGTTTCTCCGTGGAAAGATCCTCCCACGTAACCCCCCCACCCTCAAATCTCCCTCCCAAACCAAAAATACCCCCCCGAAAACGTCTGTACACTTCCCAGTAACCATTACTATATGAAAACACAGGTTAAAGTTTGTAACTTGCAGCCCCTCCCACGGGGACTGCGGGGGAGTAAGTCGTCCCCAAAGACATAATTATTAGGTTTTTCGACTATGGTGAATAAAATGTTTATTTCAGAATTTTGATCCGGTGACTTTGGGGGGAAATGAGCGTGGGAGGGGGCCTACGTGCCCTCCAATTTTTTGGTCACTTATAAAAGAGCACTTGAACTTTTAATTTCCATTAAAATGAGCCCTCTCACGACATTCTAGAACCACTGGGGCGATAAGATCACCCCTGGAAAAAAAACAAACAAACAAATAAACACGCATCCGTGATTTGTCTTCTGGCAAAAATGCAAAATTCCACATTTTTGTATATAGGAGCTTGAAACTTCTACAATAAGGTTCTCTGATACGCTGAATCTGATGGTGTGATTTTCGTTAAGATTGTATGACTTTTAGAGGGTGTTTCCCTCTATTTACTAAAATGAGGCAAATTTTCTCAGGCTCGTGACTTTTGATGGGTAAAACTAATCTTGATGAAACTTATATATTTAAAATCAGCATTAAAATGCAATTTTTTATGTAACTATTGGTTTCAAAATTCCATTTTTTAGAGTTTCGGTTACTATTGAGTCGGGTCGCTCCTTACTACAGTTCGTTATCACGAACTGTTTGATATCGCTCCTTACTTTCAGTTAAAAACAAGAGCTAAGACCTTATATGGCATTTGTGACGAGGCAAGAAGAGCTAAGAGCCAAGAGCTCATATGGTATGAGCTCTAACAAAATTCTAAGAATCAATAGATTGATTTAAAAGGAAAATCAGAGGCTTAAAGCCGGTCATGATTTAAAATAAGAGCTCTGAGTCACGATATCCGTCTGAACATGAAAATTCATTAAGATCCGATCACCCACTCGTAAGTTATAAATACCTCATTTTTTCTAATTTTTCCTCTCCCTTTAGCCCCCCGGATGGTCGCATCTGGGAAAACGACTTTATCAAGTCAATTTGTGCAGTTCCCTGACACGCCTACCAATTTTCATCGTCCTAGCACGTCCAGAAGCACCAAACTCGCCAAATCACTGAACCCCTCCCCCCAACTCCCCCAAAGAGAGCAAATCAAGTACGATTACGTCAATCACGTATCAAGGACATTTGCTTATTCTATCCACCAAGCTTCATCCCGATTTCTCCACTCCAAGTGATTTCCAATTTCCCCCTCCAATTCCCCCCAATGTCAACAGATTTGAAATAAGAGCTCTGAGACATGAATTCCTTCTAAATATCAAATTTCATTAAGATCCGGTAACCCGTTAAAAATACCTCAATTTTTCTAATTCTTCTAAATTAACACCCCCAGCTCCTCCAAAGAGAAGGGATCCGTTCCAATTATTTCAATCACGTATCTAGAACTTGCGCTTATTCTTCCCATCAAGTTTTATCCCGATCTCTCCACTCTAAACGTTTTCCAAGATTTCTATTTCCCTCCTCCAACCCCCTATGTCCCCGGATCCAATTCGAGTCGAAAATGGAGCATCTGAGACATGAGATCCTTCTATATATATCAAGTTTTATTAAGATCCGATCACCTATTCATAAGATAAAATACCCCGATTTCCGTAAAGCGTAAAGAGCGCGCCGTTGAGGAGGAAAAGCCCCTTTCATATACGGATTAATTTTTGTTCGTTTTAAGTTTTAATGCCGCTTCTTACTTTCATTTAAAAAAACTTGTTTTTTTATTTAATTTCTGGACGTTTTTTTAATTAATGCATGTTTTGATCTTGGCTCTCCACACATAAATAATTAAAACGAAATTTGCATATTAATTTTTTTTTGCTAAATGGCTTTCTCATAGTTTTAATCGGAAGATTTTGAGAAAAAGGAGAGAGGGAGGAAGCCTAGTTGCCCTCCAATTTTTTGATTACTTAAAAAGGCAACTAAAACTTTTAATTTTTTTACGAACATTTTCATTAGTAAAAAATATACGTAATTTACGAATTAACTTACGTAACAAACTTCTATATTCGTATGTTTTATTGCGTATATGAGGGAGTTAGCCCCTCGTCGATACCTCGCTCTTTACACTAAAGCTTAAATTCTGTCCCAATTCCTTAAGAATGACCCTTGAATAACAAAGGCCGTAGAATAAATAGTTGAAATCACTAAAAATATTTTAGCGTGAAGAGCGAGGTATTACGAGGAAGTAAACCCCTCATATGCGCAATAATTTCTGCTCGTTTGAAATTTTAATGCTGCTCCTCACTTTCTGTAGAAAAAAACTTTTCATATTTATTTTTTCATTATTTTTTTTAAATAATGCTAGAAAATCCTGCGCTCCCTTCATGGAAATTTTCTTCCCCCATGATAAATTCCTCCAAGGAAAGTTCCCCTAACATATCCCTCTCTTTTCAACCCCCCCCCCCCGAACCAAAAAATCCCCCTGAAAACGTCTGTACACTTACAAACAACCATTACTATATGTAAACACTGGTCAAAGTTTGTAACTTGTAGCCCCTCCCACGGGGACTCTGGGGGAGTAAGTCGTCCCCAAAGACATAGTTATAAGGTTTTTCGACTGCGCTGAATAGAATGGCTATCTCAGAATTTTGATCCGGTGACTTTGGGAAAATAATTAGCGCGGGAGGGGCCTAGGTGCCCTCCAATTTTTTTGGTCACTGAAAAAGGGCACTAGAACTTTTCATTTCCGTTAGAATGATCCCTCTCGCAAGATTCTAGGAGCACTGGGTCGATACGATCACCCCTGGAAAAAAAAACAAAAAAAAAAATAAAAAATAAACACGCATCCGTGATCTGCCTTCTGCGAAAAAATACAAAATTCCACGTTTTTGTAGATAGGAGCTTGAAAGTTCTCCAATAGGGTTCTCTGATACGCTGAATCTGATGGTGTGATTCTCGTTAAGATTCTATAACTTTTAGCGGGTGTTTTCCCCTATTTTCTAAAATAAGGCAAATTTTCGCAGGCTCGTAACTTTTGATGGGTAAGTCTAAACTTAATGAAACTTATATATTTAAAATAAGCATGAAAATGCGATTCTTTTGATGTAACTATTGTTATAAAAATTCCGTTTTTTAGAGTTTTGGTTTGGTTTTAGAGTTTGGTTACCACGAGCTGTTTGAAAACAAAAAAACAAACAAATAAAGACGCATCCTTGATCTTTCTTGTGGCAAAAAATTCAAAATTCCACATTTTTGGTGATAGGAGCTTGAAACTTTTACTGAAGGCTTATCTGATACGCTGAACCTGTGGTGTGATTTTCGTTAAGATTCTATGACTTTAAAGGTTTGTTTCTCCCTATTTTCTAAAATAGGGCAAATTTTCTCAGGCTTGCAACTTTTGATGTGTAAGTCTAAACTTAATGAAACTTATATATTTAAAATCAGCATTAAAATGCAATTCTTTGATGTAATTATTCTTATAAAAATTCTGTTTTTTTTAGTTTTGGTTACTATTGAGCCGGGTCGGTCCTTACTACAGTTCGTTGCCACAAACTGTTTTGTTTTCATATGATCTATCGCTCAGATAATTCTTGTACACACCCCTTCTCCTCTCTATTAAAAATAAAGCTTTTTCACTAATGAGCCTATGTGCAGTCCTAATGTTCTTCCCTAAGACACCATCAGCAACTTCACAAATCGTTCTTCTAAAATTATTTCAACCAGTCTTCCATATTGTCAAATTTCAAAACTCTCAGCATCTTGTTTACTTTTGTATCTATACTTTTTACACCTGAACATTATACTAATATACAGTGGCGCATTCAGAAAACAATTATGGGGGGGAGTGACCGGGGGTCCCTGGGCCAACCAACGGAAAACTGAAAAATTCCTTAGGAAACACGGTATTTTAAGGCTTTACTTTAACTTTATTTTAGCTCTTTGAATGCAAGCTTTGAGCAGGAACTAAGGAATGAATGAAAAAACCAAGCAGATTAAATAAGATTTAAAAACAGAATGTAATTTTTTCTTGAGGGGGCTAGAGCCCCTTTATCCCCCCCGTGGGTGCACGCCTGCTAATATACTTGTATTTCATAACTTTCGCCTATCATAGGAGCATCATACCTAGAATGTGATGGGCGCACCACTCCACCTGGGCCAAGAACTTATAGCGTCGAAATCGAGAAAAGCTAGTGGTATTTCTCTGATGAGTCCTAAGTGACAACAACCACTTAGGAATTACTTATTTAATTTAGGGTGATCTGTTTTGAGATTCTTATGCTTAATGTTTAGTTTATTACAACTGTGTATCTCCATGAGTCCTCCTGTTTGGTTTGTTCTGTTTGGGCATACTGTTTGTCCTGGCTGTTTAAATTGGTGGATGAGAACAAAACCTCATTCAAGTGCATATCTATCCGAATTACAAACGTAGTAAAACATTTTTTTTCAACTGATTTATTGCTTTTAATGCATTACATAGATATAAATGAAGCATGGAATAAGGGTTAAAATTTTACTCAATATCTGACACTTTAAATAAAAAAAAACGATTGGCCTAATTTTATGGTAAAACTTATAGGAAATGTTTTATTGAATGAAAACAACAAATGCAGCCGTATAGGCAGTCACGGTATGGCTTGAATTTAGTACTAAATGAATTAAATTTTGTAGCCAAGCAGTTTACTGATCCAAAATTTGGAGTTGATATTATATGGTTGATTGTGTATGGCTACGCTGTTTGACCTATGTAATTGGATGGCTGAGTATGGTTATGGCCTCATTCAAGTACTGATCTATATTAATTACTGAAGTAGGAAAATAGTTTTCCTTTCTCCTTCTGTCTTTCTTTTTTGTTTATATGTTTTTTTTTGTTTTTTTATAGTGTATGTTTATTTCTGCGTTTGTTCTATTGCATTGGTGATTTGTCTTTTCATTATAGTATCATTTGCCAACATACCTGCGAAAGGTGAGGGGAAGTTTGGACACGGTCTCCCAACTGCATATATAAAAATATGGTAGATTTCTACATTTTCAATATAATTCACCTAGTTTTGCTTTCTTTTTAGATTTCCCCCACCACCACCCCTTTACATAAAAATAGTCCGACGCATGTACCTGAGTATCACTACATTTAAAAAAAATTTCAAACGATTAAGGAAGCAAATTCTGACTAAACATAATTTTATTTTTATTTTATATTGATACTTTGCATTTTCTCATTAGAAATATTATAATTGGATCACATCGATAATCGTTTAACCTCATTTCAACCCGAGAGACGAGAAAGGCCCCAAGCAAAAGTATTGTCATTATTGAAAAAAAATGAGCCCAAGCAAAATGCACACAAAATGGACTGTGAAACAATCAAACAAGCAGAAGAAAAGCAAACACGACATTCACTCAAGAGCCAGACAGTTTTTTACAAGATAAGGAAAGGACTCATAAACCGTGGCTATTTTGACACCAAACCTTCAATAATTTCCAAAACGAGTTATCGATTTGTGAAAGCAATAAATGCAAGTTAGTAAAGAGCAAACCATAGCCCATAGCGACCGGATAAAAAAAAACGCGTTCTCAAACAAACTTTCAAACGTAAAAGAATCGCCATTTGACACTGAATCAGGCTTGGTAGCTACTATATCCCAATTTATGGTAAGCTACAAAAAGAGCTTGACTTTTTGTAAAAGAAATGTATTTTACTTTAATGTTACCAACACGAATTTATGTAGACAGCTTAGATATAAGCGATAGCTTTCAAATGAGCCCTTAAACACCTCTCTTAAGATATTCCATTTAGTCCCCGAAGCCGCGCCGAAAACCGGCGGCATGCCGCCTACATTCCTGATAGATCCTCTATACATATGCTTATATTTATTCCTTTAAATCTTAATTAATTTTTCATTTATTAAGTTGTAAAACTGAAAACATTAAAAAGAATGTTTTAAACAAGGATATTTTCGTTAAAAAAGTAAAACAATCGTTATAACCATTTAGCCCCACAGTTTATGCCACTTTCTGCCGTTTTATATGAAATTAAGCAGTAAGATCGTCTCTTAATTCTGAAAGTAAAAAAAAAGGACCTCGAGGCTTGGAAATTATAAACAAAATAGAAATTAACATTCATATCTCCTCAAAGTAAAAGTAACCTAACGTGTCATATTCTTTTTTCTTTGAAGTTTAGTAGCATACGGAAATACTGTAATGCATCACAAAGATAGAGCTCTTTAAATTAAGACGAGGAATTTAACTCTTTAAGCTACTACAGATTTACAGAGTTAAGCAACATGAGGCAAACACACTGGCAGAAAAATTACCATTCTACCATGTTCAAAGCTTCTGCTTTTAACACCTCTCAAGGGAATTCCCAATTTTTGGTGATTTCTGTTTATAGATTCATCTCGGGCTAGTCGGGGGGAATTCCCTTCCATTTAATTTCAAATTGTTTAAAGACTGTATATTATTAATTTAAACAACTTGCTCTTTTCAGAAAAAGAGCAGGCCCCGTGGGCCAGGCTTGCGTGCGGGTCAGGTTACATCGCTTGGCTCACTATTTTGGGCCATTGATATTCGCGAACAGGCAATGCACACGAGATCTCTGTTTAGCTCGTGATTTTATTACCGTCCATCATAACATAATGCCAAGTAGTTTCCAGTATCTCATATTTTATAGTGATAGTTCAAAAATTTTTTACACTTTACTACAGTTTCAATGGTTCAAGATTACTACTACCACTACTACTACTACTACTAACTTACTGCACGACCAAGCTGTCCGTAGCCAGCACAGCTATGCCTGCCACTCCAGCTAAATCTATTCAGAGCCTCCCTTTTTAAACTCTCACAAGAAGTTCCGATTTCCCTTAAATCCTTCCTTACGATCTTCTCCAATCTCATTTGGAAAAGACCTGCACTTCGTTTAGCCCAAAATTACAATCTTTGGCAATATGTCATCCTTCATTTACAGAGCTTGTACTAGCCATCTTTCAACCTTTCTCTTATTATTGCCCTAGAAAGCAGGATAGAACTAATTTTTTTCCGCACAGTTTACTGTTTGAGGTAAGGTCAGGCAGACGAGTACTCAAAAAAACCCGTAGACAATTCCTATAGAAAATATCAAACAAATCCTCCAAAGTTCCTCAGAGCGCCCAAGTTCAGAACCATACTTGAGCACTCTCATCGCTGTAGCATCCAATATTATGATCTTGGTTCGCAAACTTATCTTCCTATCCTTCAAAACTTTTTTCAACATACTTGACCACCGACATCTTGACCAGCTAACTTGACCCGGAGAAAACACCCCGGACCTTGGCTATTCTGCTTTTAGCATCTTCAGTGCACCCACCGTCTTTACTAATAATATTACCTACGTAAGTGAAGTTACACACTTGATCGATCTTCTCGTTACCCAACATCACCTCTTCACCATTACATTATTTTTTTCACAATTGAGGAAAACTTATGTTACAAGTTGTTTACCAAGTTGTCAAAGACTTGCTTACACATCACGTAAGGAATAATCCTGTCCCAAGCTGTTTCATGATGGCTTCCTGAAGCCCGGATATCAGCCTGGGTCTAACTGATTGCAATTTTGACTTTGAGGTAGCGCTAATGGAGGATATCTGGAGGGGTTGGAGTTGGATTGCATTATTGGAGCGCCGCTCAAAAACCAGTTTGGCGATGGATAAACCGATCTCGAAAAATTCTTTTTCATCCAAGGTTTAGACAGGGGTGAAGTATGATAGTCTGGAGATCGTTAATTAGCGACCTGCACAGATTCTGCAAATTTTAAGAGCCTGAAATACTCTCCATTTGTGATTGGACTCATCACGCCACTTACGAGAAAAGTTTCATACAACGAAGGCCCGAACCGGAAGATGCCCGGCTAAGATTAACCGATCACATTTTCTTCGAAGAAAGTAACTAACTTGTAAGTAGCTCTTTGGGCCAAAAAAATCTTCGTAGCCCGTTTGCTTCAAGAAATGCACAGAAGTAAATGGAGTTAATCTCTAACACCACTCGTTAAACATTAAGCTTGGATATCTCTACCTAAAAATACTCTTCCTTGGACTATAGACCCCCCCCCCCACTTCAAACACAGATGAATTCCGCGCCCCTTCTGACTCATGGTCATTCAGATTTAATTTAGGGAATAAACCTTAAAATATGTTAGTGTGAATTTTGGCTTTAAATCTAGCAACCTGAAAGTAATCTCGAAGAAAGTGAGTACTTTCTATTTACTAAACAAACAAAAACACGTAAACGCCACATCGCTCTTTACTGAGTGCCCCGAAATGGGGCAGTTGATTGACGGGAGACAAATTAGTTTCTACGGTTTGCAAGGGGTAATGGTTACATGAACACAAAGCTGTTGGCAAAGCATGATTTAGTACTGCCCTCCATAGGTCTTAATTAGAAAGAAATTGGTTACTTGAACACACACTAAAATTACAAAGAACACAAGGGTTGCTTACGTTAGCGCTAAAATGTTCCTTTAATTACGAAGAGTTAATAAACAGAATTTGTTTCTCAACATAAAACTAACAGGCTTAGGAGGGCAGAATGGTCCAGTCGCCCAAAATCACAGTAATTACAGAAAAAAGGTTTGTGGCAGTACAAGGTCACGGCTACTAGGTTCAATAGAAACAAACGGCCAAAACTGATTATTATTCTTTGATAAGATTGAAAAGAAGAATCTAGCATTTCCTCCAAAAGGGTTAATCAATACAGTAGGAGCATTAATCACTTTTGGTGGAAGTAGGTCGAAAATCATGAAAAAGGTATATAATTACGCTGAAAATGAAATAGATTTCATTTATGGATTTCATATTAGAAATTTATAGCGTAAATTTGCATGATTTTGGACGGCCGACCAGCCTATAATAATGAGGAGCAAAACATAATTTTTCTCTACAGCTAAATTTTGTGTTTTAAAAAA
This sequence comes from Artemia franciscana, assembly GCF_032884065.1. Classification (NCBI taxonomy): domain Eukaryota; kingdom Metazoa; phylum Arthropoda; class Branchiopoda; order Anostraca; family Artemiidae; genus Artemia; species Artemia franciscana. The sequence continues at coordinate 12,238,601 of NC_088883.1, read as the reverse complement.
AAAAAATTTAAAGCTGAATTCAAAAATACAACAAGATTTTCCGTCAGTATACTGCTCTGCTCAGACATTTTTAAAGTTTAATTTCGTGAAATTTTTATGTTTTCGAAATTTGGATTTAAAGACACTTCAAAAAGCTTTCTAATGCAGCTTTTTATACTGAACTCTAAATGTAACCAAAATCTAGCACCCGCTATTTCTGTGTAATATAGCAAAAAAAAAAAAACAGAAAACTTGTTATGCAAACAAAAACGAATGCAAAAAATTAACAAGGATAAAAAAGCCTTCATTATAAAACTTTCATGAACGATTTTTTTTTAATTCATAAAATTCAAATTTTTCGGGAAAAAAGCTCAAAAATTGTGGGGTAATGGTAAAATGTTGATGGTACTTGCGAATTCTGAGTGAAAAGTTGGATATAAAGCAAAATAAACTTTCTTAAGCAAAAATCTGAGTCTATCAGTGCAATACAACGCAACTTACCTGACTCCCATCTCCATTCAAGATCTGCAGAGAAAAGAAAGAGAAATTTTAGCTCTATATTCGGTAAAACCAGAAAAGCCACTGAGTAGAAAATAGAGAAAGAAGTGTTTCTATTGTAGGGAAATGAGAAAGTAGACAGGCGCTTTGCTCATAACAATTTACCCAGGTATCTTTATGTTTCTAAATTTCTATATATTCCAAAATCTTCCATTTGACAATAGAATACGAATACCAAGCACTTAATAGGAAGTCAAGAAAAAGGAATAAACTGGCAGGGCATACAAATCTAAAACTTATGTTGAATTTTTGTTCTCACTTTAAGTTCACGTAAGAAAAAAAAACGAAATTATAAATTCTTAAAACACTCTTCAAAATGAAGAGGACTGTATATTCAAAATTACAAGGAGCAGTACTCAGAGGAGGTCAGAGGGCAAGACCCTTCAAAGATTGAAAAATTCACATAACACGTGGAAAAAAGGGAAATTTCCTTGAAACAAGACAAGAAATAAACCTCAGCTGAAATCTTAGATTAAAAAAAAAACCATAGGCATCTGTTTATACTTATGAATGGTGTCAAAAAAAATTTATTCAATTCTCTCGGCAAAAAAACATGTAAAAAATCATCTGACAAAAACCGGCATTTTGCAGTAACAACCGTCAAAGCCAGCAATTGTCAATTTACAATTATCGCTGTAAATTTAAAAGACAGATACAGCATTAAAAAAAAAGCTTATCGAGAGGTTGAAGACACAGACAAAAAATAATAAAAATGTCCAACTGGCTTATCCTGCAATGTAAAAAGGAGTCAGGTATTAGGCGTGCCTTGAATTTATTCGTAATGATTTAGCCGGACTCCGGGAGGTAGCGTCACAACATTTAAGAAACGATCTGTTTATTCAAATGATCGGTTCATATTTATTAAACAATTATAGACTGATAAGTTGTCACAGGAAGATAGTATGATTGTTTCACAAGTTATTTCTATTTCACTTAGATTTCTTTTGTATTAAATATAAAAAAAACTAGTTTTTTTTAACTGAAAGTAAGGAGCGACATTAAAACTTAAAAGGAACAGAAATTACTCCGCATATGAAAGGGGCTTTTCTTCCTCAACGCCTCCCTCTGTACGCTAAAGTTTGACTCTTTCTCTTAGCTCTACTTTTTAAAAAAGGAAAAAACTTTAGCGTAAAGAGCGGGGCGTTGAGGAAGAACAGCCCCTTTCATATACGGAGTAATTTCTGTTCGTTTTAAGTTTTAATGTCGCTCCTTACTTTCATTTAAAAAAGCTTGTTTTTTTTTACCTAATTTCTGGACGTTTTTTAATTCATGCATGTTTTGATCTTGGCTCTCCGCACATAAATAATTAAAACGAAATTTAAAACTCCAAGCACCAAGCTTATCAGTTACCAAAATGTTGCTCAGTAGGACGTCTGTATCATATACAGATTGTCTGTGGTTAAAGAGAGCGACAATCTCTCTAATTAGTGGAAAAGTGAATGAAACAATTATTCAATAATTTACTATTCATCTCATATACTCTTCTATTTTTCTGCATTGTTTTAAGTAAGTTCGGTCAAAGTAGTGCTTGAATTTATATTGATGCCTAATTTTTCATAGCTACAGGTGAGCTTGAAACAAGACCCAAAATTGTAGTTTTTGAGGCACAAACTGGCAGAAAGGATCACTTCGCTGTAATGTAATATCTTTTGTTATTAAAGAAGGGCACTAAAGATACAAAAGAAAGAAAAAATGCTGTTCAAATAATATTTTTATACGACCATCTCATCCGTTCGATATATTATCTTGCGGAAAAGAAAAAAGGAGAAAAAAAACTAACAAAGGTAGTTGTCGAATAACAAGAAAACTAAGATTACTTATTAGAGGAAATAGGATGTTAAAAAGTTGATCATAAGTTTCTCCGAGACAGTCAATTCCCTGATATGATCTTTCCAGAAATCCAATTAAATGGAGATCCAATTTGTGGAGATTCAATTTATGAAGATTTTCACACAGTCATTTCCTCTATTTAGTTAAATTAAACCTACTGTCTTCAAAAATTATTTTGTGGTTAACTCTACACAGAATAAAATCTGATTTTCGAACAGAGAAATAAAATATATATGTATCTACTCCTCTCTCCCACTCTTTGTTTCTCAAGTTGGCTTACTATCTGTCAATGATATTTATTTTCTTTATTTAATCATCCGAATTTAAAAAGCTTAGAATAGAACAATGGTTAAGAATAATGCTACTTCATGACCTGGAAATGAAACGTCCAGATAAAAAGTATGAATAAATACTAGTGTTTACTTTCAAGAATTTTTTTTATTTCTAGAGAAACAGATAATAAACAAGGACTTTCTAATCTCATTAAAAAACGAGCACTGATTGTTAATTTCGATTAGTATCGGTTAAAATAATGTAAGTTTGACCTTGTCAAGACTTGAAAGCAATAGACAAGATTCAAAATCCAACTTTGTAAAGTCTTTTTCTAGCTTGTCAACTCGCCCAACCTCGGATAACATCATTGTTCCAAATTTTCTTTTGAAACAATTTATGTTTCAAAAACATTTATGTTTCAATTTATGTTTCAGGCCTGGTCGCCTGAAACATGGATTCGAATGAAAATGACATGACAAAGAACCAATCGAAACATTGCTGGAGTTTCAACCGACAAGGCATTAAAATAAAATAAAAAGATTACATAAAAAGTAACGAGCAAATTTTAAACTTGAAACGAGCAGAAATTAGCTGAAGCTAATTGAAATGAAGTTTAAATTTATTTATTTTGATTTCTTTACTTTTATATTAGACATCAATTTCCAAGTTAAATCAGGAAAGCATGGCAATTCCAAATTCGATATGATGGACTAGTTCCTGTTCTTTGCAAGTTTTTAGGCTTTTACTTACTTAGTTTTTGAAACTACTTGTGAAACTTGTAAGACATATCCAAAAACTTAAGAATAAATTAAAATTAATCCAGATTAACGGTTCCTGTGCAACGAAAAGAAAAGGACAGCAATATAAGCAACTTTGATGAAAAAACAAGTTTCACATGGACCATGTAGTTCACTTGAAAAGGAGTTTTAACCAGATTAGGGTTCAATATGAATATATCAATTTAAAGAGGGTTCCTGCTAAAAAAAAGAAAAAAAGGAAGAGAACCAAATTATAACTACAAGCAGAACTGCTCAAAGTAAAGTCAAAAGTCGTCATTAATAAGTACCCTGGGTATCCTAGAATAGTAAAACTTATGGGTAAAATAAATTACTACCCAGAGTCCTGACTGATATCAGCCAGTCAAGTGAACAGATCGTCTAGAGAGACAAATTTCTTCTTTAGAGATAATTTAGGAATGATATGTATTCCATTGGGGCTAACTTAATAGTAAAATTTTACGGTGAAAAAAAGTTTCTGGGTGTTTTAAAAAAGCTTGAAGCCTCTCAAAACAAGAGCTAAGAGCTCATATGGCACTTGTGACGAGGCAAGAAGAGCTAAGAGCCAAGAGATCATATGGTATGAGCTCTAACAAAATTCTATGAATCAATAGATTGATTTAAAAAAGAAAATAAGAGGCTTAATGCCGGTCAGGATTTAAAATAAGAGCTCTGAGTCACAATGTCCTCCTAAATATCAAAATTCATTAAGATCCGATCACCCACTCGTAAGTTATAAATACCTATTTTTTTCTAATTTTTCCTCTCCTTTTAGCCCCCGATATGGTCGAATCTGGGAAAATGGCTTTATCAAGTCAAATTGTGCAGCTCCCTGACACGCCTACCAATTTTCATCGTCCTAGCACGTCCAGAAGCACCAAACTCGCCAAATCACTGAACCCCTCCCCCCAACTCCCCCAAAGAGAGCAAATCCAGTACGGTTCTGTCAATCACGTATCAAGGACATTTGCTTATTCTATCCACCAAGCTTCATCCCGATTCCTCCACTCCAAGTGTTTTCCAAGATTTCCCCCTCCAACTCCCCCCAAAGTCAAAAGATCTGGTCGGGATTTGAAATAAGAGCTCTGAGACATGAATTCCTTCTAAATATCAAATTTCATTAAGATCCGATCACCTATTCGTAAGATAAAAATACCCCAATTTTCACGTTTTCCAAGAATTCCGGTTTCCCCCTCAAACCCCCCCCCCCGAATGTCACAGGATCTGATCGGAATTTAAATTAAAGCTCTAAAGCACAATATCCTTCTAAATATTAAATTTCATTAAGATCTGGTCACCCTTTCGTAAGTTACAAATACCTCAATTTTCAAAATTACCCCCCCCAACTCGACCAAAGAGAGCAGATCCGTTCCGGTTATGTCAGTCACGTATCTTAGACAGGTTTCTATTCTTCCCATCCAGTTTCATTCTGATCTCACCGCTTTAAGTATTTTCTAAGATTTCCGGTCCCCCCAACTACCCCCCCCCCCAATTGCGCTTGATCCGGTTGAGATTTAAAATAAGCTATCTGATTTACGAGGTCCTTCTAAATATGAATTTTCATGAAGATCTGATCACTCCTTCGTAAGTTAAAAATACGTCATTTTTTCTAGTTTTTCAGAATTAACCCCCTCCCCAATAGAGCGGATCCGTTCCAATTATTTAAATCACGTATCTTAGACTTCTGCTTATTTTTCCCAACAACTTTCATCCCGGTCCCTCCAATCTAAGCGTTTTCCATGATTTTAGGTTTCCCCTCCCAACTCCCCCCCCAATGTCACCAGATCCGGTCGGGATTTAAAATAAGAGCTTTGAGATACAATATCCTTCTAAATATCAAATTTCATTGAGATCCGATCGCCCGTTCGTAAGTTAAAAATACCTAATTTTTTCTAATTTTTCAGAATAACGCCCCCCCTAACTACCCCAAAGAGAGCGGATCCATACCGGTTATGTCAATCATGTATCTAGGACTTGTGCTTATTTTCCCCACTAAGTTTCATCCCGATCCCTCCCCTCTATGTGTTTTCCAAGTTTTAGGTTTCCCCCTCCCAACTCCCCCCAATGTCACCAGATCCGGTCGGGATTTAAAATAAGAGCTCTGAGAAACGATATCCTTCCAAATATCAAATTTCATTGAGATCCGATCACCCGTCCGTAAGATAAAAATACCACATTTTTTCTACTTTTCAGAATAACGCCCCCCCCCCCAACTACCCCAAAGAGAGCGGATCCGTTCCGGTTATGTCAATCATATATCTAGGATTTGTGCTTATTTTTCCCACCAAGTTTCATCCCGATCCCTCCACTCTAAGTGTTTTCCAAGATTTTAGGTTTCCCCCTCCCAGCTCCCCCTCAATGTCACCAGATCCGGTCGGGATTTAAAATAACAGCTTTGAGACATGATATTCTTCCAAACATCAAATTTCATTAAGATCTGACAACCGTTCGTAAGTTAAAATACTTAATTTTTTTTATTTTTTCCGAATTAACAGGTCAGCCACTCGCCCCTCCCTAGATGGTCAAATCGGGAAAACGACTATTTCTAATTTAATCTGCTCCGGTCCCTGATACGCCTGCCAAATTTCATCGTCCTAACTTACCTGGAAGTGCCTAAAGTAGCAAAACCGGGACCGACAGACCAACAGAATTTGCGATGGCTATATGTCACTTGGTTAATACCAAGTGCCATAAAAAGCGACCGGTTGAAAGGAAAAGTAGAGCATTGGAATCGGTATTATTAAAAACCCTAAGGTAAAGAATTATTTTCCCACTTTAAACAACAAGAAAAATCACGTTTTGTATTGTGTGTCTCCTCTTTTTTTCTCCCTTTCTGCCGCAGAGGTGATCGTATCGAGCCAGTTATCGTAAAACATTAGGAGAAGACTAATTCGAAATTAAATCACAATACCTAGCGCCTTTTAAAGTAACAAAAGAGATCACGCCACAGCAAGGTTGCCTTTTCTGCCACAGAAGAAGAACTTTTGCCCAAGGAGGCCAAATGCCGGGAGATTCCAATATAGGCAATCCTTTGTAATTAAAATTTGTGTAACATAACATGACTAAGCAGTACACGACGTATTGCGCCACGCAAAAACTCAAAAAGCGGAACATCGTGACTTTAGTTTTATTTCATATACGATCTGCAGAACACGGAAAGGACGTATAGCCATGTTGCGGAAATAGTTTTTAAGAAAAGACTATCTTTCCATTTTAAGCATAGAAAATAACAAGATCGTATTCTAGTTCAATAGTGGATAAATTATAGTTAAACAAAATGCATCCATTTCCAGCCCCTTACGAAAGGAAGAAGAGAATCAGTGGAAAAAAGAAGATGCAGTTTGCCACGGTGGCGTTAAAACTGAAGCCAATCGGAGGTTTTCAAATATGGAAGGAATAGGGACCATAGCCACCGAGTCCCTTAGGAAGCCACTTGCTCACGATCGCGCCTTTTGAAGGGGGTCTCCAGCAATTTGAAAATGTCAGTGGAAGCGTCAAAACGTCTTTCCCATCGCCTTTGGAAAGTTTTGGTTAAACTTTTCCTTTGCCCGCTGTCTAATTACGTGTTCCATCATTAACGGCTAGGGTGAAAGGGCAGACACAACGTAAAGCTTTGTGCGGAAAAATTTGCACTGAAAGTCTAATTGAAAAATTTATTAGTTTCAGATATGAAACTACTACTACTGCTAACAACTCACCGCAGCCCCAAGCCGTCTGAGGCCAAAACAGCTACGCACGCCCCTCCTCCATCCCAACCTATTCAAGATCTCCCTGTTTACACCTTCCCAGGAAGTCCCCGTTTCCTTCAAATCTTCCTTTATGAAATCCCCCTATCCCAACCGCAGACGACCTTCTTTCCGTTTAGCCCTAGAAGGTTGGCCGAAAAGGACAATCTTCGGCAATCTGTCATCCTTTATCCACAGAACGTGCCCTAGCCATCTCAACCTTTCTCTCATTATCGCCCTGGATAGCGGGATTCAACCACACAATGAAAAGAAATGAAATGATTAACCAATGTCTGGTATTTGCAGAAGAACTGTTCAAAAATCTACATAAGGCAATTTGCTTTATGTAAAAATTCAATAATGTTGCTTGAACTTTGGAACTAAATATTATATGAATGGCTAATACTCACCATTAGGATAGTGAATGACTGAATTTAATGCTAAAATATTCAATGGAAGGCCTGGAAGATAGGACAAAGCCAATTCATACCATTGCGATATCTCAAAAGGTGTGTCGCAAATCAAGCGTTTACACAATCAAAACACTTGCCTGTGGCAAGTGTTTACATCAAAACAATTTTTAGCACTCACTCATTAAGTTCAACGGCTTTCTAACCATAGCTAACGCAATGGATAATTCAACTATTGGCAATCTCCAATGGCCACTACACGCAACCAATAAACATATCCGTGGACTGAAATACTTGTGACCAGTTGTCTGCTTGAATCATAGAGACTTTAATTGCAAAACAAGCTAGTTTGGCTTATAACACAAAATTTCATAGCTCATGTTTACATAGAGTTGGTGGGGGGAGGGGGGCTCGTCGAAGAACCTTGTGAAGAAACCCGTCCCGGGAAATTAAAGATCGGAGTGGATAAGGATACTCCAGAGCGATTGATGGCACGTGGGGAATCGAATCGACTTTTCAAAAACTGGATTCTTTTTTACAAGCCCAGACAGCAAGTCTGTCGCCCAATCTTCCTGCAGCTGGGTTCGAACCCCCATCTCGGTACTGCAAAGCAGTGAATCCATCCACTGTGTTGCCACGACGTTAAACGCAAGATCGCTACCACAAATTGAGTTGAACTTGAATTCCCACAGATAGAAGGAGAGCGTCATCACCATTGTATGAGGACAACTGAATTTAAAGATCGTAGCCTAAAACAACATTGTTTTTCGAATTTTTACCCCAGGTTCCTTTTTGGCTATGCAGCCATGTAATATTCTGCTGAAAGTAACCAATTTTCAATGTGAATTTCACAGCCAGATTTTTGCTTAAAGGAATTAAACCAATTAAAAAATTTTGAGGTTTTGATTTTGCCCTACAAGTACCGGTTTTCGGAACACAAGCATTGGTCGAAAAAAAAATATGGGCTAGAAGTTTCGAATTATCTCCTTTTGTCAGGTTGTTGTAACGCCTATCAAAACTTCCATTAAAAAGTTTCGGTTCCAGTTCAAATATTCTGGTATTTTACTTTTGTTTGACTGGGAGATTGCTACAAGAAAAAGCATGATAAATTGTTGGGAAATGGATAAGCTGCTTTTTAGAGCAAAAACTGGGAAATCCTTCCTTCTGAGTTTCACTTTGGCAAAAACACAATTTCATTTGAAATGATGCAAGTTTTTGTTGAAGTGGGGTCCAGGAAAGGTAACATGCAATTAAGCTAAATCAATATATAAGATTCGCTGCTGATTTTGATTTATCATGAGTTTTAACACAAATTTTGATCTAGTAAAAAGAATGTCTATCCACTGGGTTTTTCTTATTTTATATAATTCACTAGTATTTTTATGGTATTGGGCACGGAGATGTATTGAAAGGGTCATTGAAGACATTTCGGGTCTCCGTAAAGTGCGAAACTACAAATAACGAAAGTTGTTTAGAAAATGAATAAGTCTCCAGGCTCACAGCTCAGCTATCTGTCTCCGATGAATAGATCCACGTCCAGGACCATCGAGATGAGGGATTATTCCCCCGCAGCGTTAAGCATCGAAGGAAGCCAGGGCATCATTTTATTTATGACAAATTTTACGTTACAAAGCTTCAATGTTTTTTTATTTATGATCGAACCACTTTTGTTTCGGATGTTTTTTGTTTGTTTTTTTTTTCCCACAGAATTCAAAATTGAAAATTAAAAGAATGCGCTATCAACAATTACGAAAATTTACACTATAGCGTAAATCACAAAATATTTTTGCGGGTTGGTGCTTGAGCAGTGGTTCCCAGTCGATTTTGGGCCATGCCAAACCTAGGCATTTCTAAAATCTTGATGCCCTCTCATGAAATCTTAAATTTATTATTCAAAATTATACATGTATTCACCCAAAGAAAGATTAAAAATTCATCAACTTGGTATCTTTTCTTGGATCGTCCTTTAGGCATATTTTATACTAATGAAACATACTGCCTGAATATAATACCTTTAATACAATGTATGACGTCCTTGCAATACTGTTATGTATCTTTTTTGATCTTTAAATGCATGTTAATGTGACGTCAACCACATGAAAAATGTTTTTGTTTTCCAAAATTAAGGCTCTAAAGTATAGTCAGCCAAAGGGTGCACGTCCTACTCATGACCCACTGAAATATTGCCATGCCCCAGGTTGCGAATCATGGGGCTAGAGGGACGCTGCGAACAAATTTCGATATCCAATACCAAGAGTCATTGCTATGACGCTTCTAATTTGCTTGCAATACTACAAAATTTTCAAAATAAAATAAATAAAACAAAAAAGTAGTTGGGGAGGGGGCAGACACAGGAATAAATTAGTCTTCGGGTTAAACGTCGACTCTTGGCGGCCCAGTCAGCTTACAATGATTGAAAAGTTTCACCTCAATGGGCACCAAAATAATAAGGGAAAAACAAACCTGTTTTCCATCCCTAAACCAGGATATATTTGGCAATGGATCCCCGATTGCTTCGCATGAAAATTCAACACTGTCGCCGAAAGTAACAGATTGACTCGTTGGGAACTCCTTGATACGAGCTGGAACTAAAGAAGTATATATTAATCAGGGTGTTCTTTCCCTTCATTACAAATAATTTTAACCAATGCTGGATTCAAACATCAAGGACCCTTGTGCATAAAACAAACTGAGAGTCAAGCTCCGTACAACAGAAAATTTGTTGGTCTCGAGATTGAAGCAACTTAAACAATGATTGTAGATATAAATAGACCCACTCCTTTGATACCTTGTCATTTCATAACTGCTTTTCATAACTTACCCATACTGTTTGTTGATAAATTTCTCCAGGTTCCCTAGATTTTTAAACCAGATATAGGTTCCTGCATACGTAAAAACTAAGTAAGTATGACTGCACTAGATCCTTAAGGTCCAAATTGGCGGTGGTTATCTCCATTTCGTGGCCCTTCAGCCAAGAAGCGCAATTGGGGGTTGGGGAGAGCCATCCTATGCTTTCTCACATCATTCCTGCTTACGTTCCTAGATTTCCCTAGGTACCCATTTAGAGCTGGATTGACTCTGGCTGAGCTTACAAAGTCACGTCAATGACGCCGTCTCAAACCAAAATAACCGGCTACACCAGGGATGAAACACGTGCCCCTCGGACAAATGATTAGTTTCTGCATACGTACCTGTCTCTCGCACACTCTTCCATCGACTTTAATAGATCTAGTAAAGATTTATCAAGTCAAAGTTGAACAAAAAATGACAATAATCATTACAGTTATATTTCAACTTTATTTCATATTAAGCAAGCACTCAATAGTATGCTACATACTTAATGTAAAAGTAAAATCCCCTTCCTTTTTAATCACATATTTCGGGACACCATGCCCTTTATCCAGTTTAACCACTAGGTTTTGTGTTGTATTAATACGTTTTGTATATTAGTAACAGTCGTATATCCTTTCACCCTAACAAACCGTGGCCCAACAAGAGGCAGCTTTTCAGAAGGAGGTAAGGGAATAGAGGCAAAAGTCTTGTAGAATACAGGCACTAACCCACATTAGACACCCCTACCAGTCCTAAAATAGAAGCTCCGAAGTGGCGTCAAGATGGGGTTAGGGGTCCTTGAAAAAAAAAATCAGGACACAAAAATATGAAACAAAGAATACAGCAGTTTTTACAGTAGTATGAATGTATATTAATAAAATATATTTTGCTAATCCTTGTAATTTGTTAAACTATATGGTGACAAGTTATCCAACAAAAGTGATTACATTACCCGTCGACACGTTGCGGAGAAAATTCATGCAAACCTCGAATTTGAAAGACGCCTTTTATATAAAGCTGGGAAACTGAATCTAGTTTGTTACGGCTGAAAAATAATTCCAATCTCAAGTGAATTAGAAAACTAGAATTGAGATGGTGGAAACACAGGTGTTCTATATTCTGATACTGAAATCTTTATGCTTGACGAAGTGAGAATTTCTTGAATCTGAATATACTTTCACCTGAATAAGCTTTGAAAGTTGTTCCCGAGAAGAAAGTTTACTCTAATGACCAAGGAAGCAACAAAGGGACCATCTCCAGATCGCATTTTGAGAGTCAGAAATTTTAAAAACTGAAAAAAGGAAGATAAGCTTTGTCGTCGAAAATCATTATATACTAAGTAAACGAAATGTTGAACTCAGTAAACTAGAAAATTGGAAACTTGTTAGTAGAATTCCACGTTTCGTATTTTTTTATTTTATATTCGACGAAAGTATTTTAAAATATTCCAACTTAAAACTTTTAAACTTAAAGTTCAAAATGTTAAAAGGCTTAATTGTGTTGCGAGAGCAACACTTTGGTTTTGTCGTTTTTTTTTTTTTTTTTTTTTTTTTTTGTTTTTTTTTTGTTCCTAGCACCCCGATTTCAGCTTATTCCTAGAAAGTGGTAAGGGTCTAACCTCTGCGGTTTTTACGGAAAGTGTGGACCTTAGGCCGGATTGATGAATATGACTTTACATTTTGGAAAGCTTCGTAGAACTCTTGCCTGGGGCCAAAAAGGATGGTTTTTGCTTGTCCTTGAGCCAGAGCCTATAGTGTGTGAAGTGAAGAGGAGTTGTATAGCCTATGTCAGAGAGGACTATCTGAAGTTATGCAGCCAAGCTTTCGTTTCATCAAACCATGTTTCTGCTTTCGAGTGGAAAGCTCCGTTCTAGCAGGCAAGCAGGCAGGCACCAGTTTCAAATTGAAGATGGACTAAAATCTATAAGTGTTAAATATATGCGACAGTTACCCTGCCCCACAGCCAATATATCTTCTTTGAGTGATAAATAGAAAAATTTAGAGAAGCAAAAAAGCGGCATTTTCCCAGGGGTCCGAAAGTGCTGCCATCTATTGTTTCTACCCATTTCTGTTCGTGATTTCAGCTGAGTTTATCATTCGGTTTTTCGCACTTGGGATTGCGGTAGAGAAATGGTATCAGATGTGCCTCTTAAACTTTAAAAGTTCTCTCATTGCTAAAGAAATTAGAGTTTATCCTTTGCTCCTTTCTAAGTGATGACGTTAGAAAGTTGGCCTACGGCAAAAAAGTCAACTTTTGAACTAAGACAGATAGATTTTTTTTTTCGACGGCAGTCGATAGCTTTTGATGAGCTGATCAAAGTATATGTCATCCATTTTTTTGTACGAAAATTCCTTCATGAGATATACCAGTTTGAAAGTTTAAAGGGGTTGACAACTTCAGTAGCAAGGTACACACTGAAACCAAAAATAGGCCGATACCAATTGTGAGACGTATAGGGGAGTTGTAAGCAACAGTCGGCTGTTAGCTCATAATCATCCTCGGCAATGAGGGGTTCGCAACTCTTACTAGTTGGTGTACCTATTTTTTGTTTCCGTTGTATTTGATGGTAAGACCAATTTGGTTCCAGTGGTAAGACATGTAGGGGACTTGTAAGTAATAATCGGCTATAAGGCTACAATCATCTTTAGCAATGAGGAGTTTGCAACTTTTGCGAGTTGGTGTACCTAGTATGTATTTTAGCATCCTTACAGATTAACAACTTCAGCGTTTAGTCGCAGCGAGGAAACAAAACCAAAGTGTTGCTCTCGCAACACTTTATTCGGCGAAGCCGAGCAAAGGTTGCCGCAACACCTCACGTTGCCCATGCAACGTAGATCTAGTTTTGTTTGATTTGTACCACAATAGATCCATTTTTCTCTGTTAGTTTTTTTTCCATTTCTGAATCCCGTGACATTCCTTGGATTTATATCTCTTTTTAGATATTCACACCTCGTCGAGGATTAAGAACCAGAAAATCAGAAAAAGAGCTTGAAAAAACGAAGAAATAGGGAAAGAATCTTCACCAAGGCATACATACAGACAAGAGTCCCACTAATCAGGGGCATAACTTGCTATCGGACAGGGGTGCCAACTGTTCCTTCCAAACCTCACTTTGCCTCCCTTCAGACCCAAGTTTGCCCCCGCCCCCACCTGAAATTCTATTTCATCAAAAATCGTGTCAAAACTCAGATAAGTATGCATAATTCAAGCATCGACCGAAACGGGTCAGTTTTCCTTAGTATATCTGTACTTTATGGTTCTACATGGCTCATTTTTCAATTTTCTTTGTCATTTTCCTTGATTTGGGAAAATAAGCTTCTACTTTACCCCTCGCCCCCAGGATTTTGACAAAATTATTCCATTGCCATTGACTGTAGATAAATGTGAGGCTAAGACACACTTTCCGTTTTCTCTATCCCATCCCATCCTCTCTCAAATAAAGGTCTTTGATATTCTTGCCAAGGCTCTGACATGTGTGCATCTATGTCCAGGGTGCGTAGCTTCACTAAGGAATTCCTAGAGGTAAACAGCAACAAAGCGAAGACGAACCTGGTCACTCAAAATCAGATCAACTAGAAAATTGGTATTGAGATGGAGAAAATACAGGTGTTCCTATTTTCTGATTGCTCTGGTTCTTAATCCTCGACGAGGCGTGGATATCTAAAAAGATATATGAATCCAAGGAATGCCAGGGGATTCAGAAATTGAGAAAAAACTAAGAGAGAAAATGAATCTATTGCGGTTCAGAATCAAACAAATGTGCGAAATAAAAGCTTTTGAGGAGTCAAGTATATTATAGAACTATTCTTGAGATGGTGGAAAATACGTTTTCAATTTTCTGTTGCTCTAAATATTTATGCTTGAGAAAGTGGGACTAGCCACAATCCGAGAATTTTGTCACCTACAAGAACCTGTTTAACTGAAAAGGGTTCAATTCATTTCAGCGGGGAATGACAATGAAAACTATTTCTCGAAATGATTAAGAGACTCGCGAGCTCAGAAAAAAAAATACTGTGAAGCTCGAACTGATCGCATAGGTTGTGGATTTACGCTATGCACTATACAATTCAATAGAATTCTTCAAATATAACAAAATAAAGGTTCTGCAAGTTAACAAGATCAGAGCTGCCCATAAGAATTTAACAATATCCCAAGATTCACCAGCTAAAAATCCTTAGATTTTAACAGAAACTCAAGATAGTAAACAATAACAATGTTCATACTTAATATATTTTTATGATTAATATTTTTTCCATGATTCCAGGATCGGTTCTCAAATCTTCAGACCTTGGGAAAAACCCAAAAACTGGCAGCTCTGATCAAAATTGTTATAAATTTGACATTGATGGAATTGACTGAGAGAAGCCTTTGAAGCTCTGTTCCAGATGCCTTTGATCCTCTTCTTTCACAACAGTATTGCAGGAACGACACATTTATAAGAATTTAACAATGTCCCATGATTCGCCAGCAAAAATCCTTAGATTTTGACAGAAACTCAAGATATTATAGGATAAAAATGTTCATACTTAATATATTTTTATGATTAATACTTTTCCCATGATTCCAGGATCGGTTCTCAAATCTTCAGGTCTTGAGAACAACCTTAAAACCGGCAGCTCTGATCAAAATTGTTATAAATTTGACATTGATGGAATTGACTGAGAGGAGCCTTTGAAGCTCTGTTCACGAAGCCTTTGATCCACTTCGTTCACAACAGTACTGCAGGAACGTCACATTTATGTTGCTTCTCAAAACACAATCTAACACGACATATATTGCTATTATAAAATTGCAACCTTTACAAACAAACGTTACATTTCTTTGCCTAGAAACGTTAGTGAATTAGTTTGCCTCAGTTGTCCCTGCAATTCACTGCTAAAATATTTGCCTATTACCGAATGTTTGCCGCCTAAAAACCTTACTAGTAATTGCAAAAGTATGTCATTGCGTCATACTTCTATTCATAATTGTAGCATACCCATTTACATGAACCCGCGTACCACAATTCTAAAATCAATAAAACAAAAAAAAGGCCGTAAATAATAAAACACAGAATCAGCACAAACCGCTCGTCCCTGAGGCTGAACAAGCATTACGATTCTTTCCTACAACTCACTCTTTGTGATAATTAAACAAAAAAAACAAGTTTTTTTAAATGAAAGTAAGGAGCGACATTAAAACTTAAAACGAACAGAAATTACTCCGTATATGAAAGGGGCTTTTCCTCCTCAACGCCCCGCTCTTTACGCTAAAGTTTGACTGTTTCTCTTAACTCTATTTCTAAAACAGTGAAGACGGGAAAACCACCTCAAAAAATCATCAATCCCATTGGCCCTAGAAACTTACCCCTTAAATTTCAAGTTGATCAGAAAAAAAAATGCTCACTTTACTGCTCAAACGTTGGTGATGGGAGGTTGTTTTCGAGAGGATAAGCGCCTACTTCGTGCTTACTATAATAATCGTGCTTACTATAATAATTACTATAAATATCGGAAATTCTTGGATGTTCCTTTAAAAACAGAGCATAATATGCCTGTTTTTATGCTAAATAGGTGGTATCAAGAGGCGGAGGGATGTTCAACGGGCTATTGAACCACTCTATGCCTCAAAAATTATTGAATGCATTTTCCATTCAAAGAAGTTGCAACATGCCTACCTTTCCGCTTAAGAGTTGAAAATGGGAGGGTGAGTAAGGATGTAGATGGGACAATTGTTCGACTTGCTTCCACAAATCATACAGATTGAAATTCTTTACTTGGTTCCTATTTGAAGAAGATGCGATATGCCTATCATTCTACTATATAGTTGTCATTGCAAGGGCAGGAAGCGTGTATTGAAGTGGCTAAGGGCCCACTTGGTGTATCCATACATACAGATCGAAAATCCGAGGCCATGGGCCTAACTTAGCATCCTAATCATACAGATCGGTCAAAGATCTTCTCCCATGAAAACCTCCCCTGAAAAGACAAATTACCAAGTACAGTGAAAATGAGATTTAAATGTTGAATTGATTATCTGAAAACTTACAAGACCATATATGCTGTATCTTGAAAAATTATGAAAAACAGAAATTATTGGGGGATACGCAAAAATACCTTATTGGTGATTTTATTGGAAAACACTAATTTTTCCGGTGTTTTTCAATGGAAAAATTCGCAAAAGCGACAAAATTACACCTCCAAGATATTAAAAAATAAATTCATCCCCCCCCCCCGTCTCCCATTTTCGTGAACTGGCGCCACTGCTAAAATCATCTACAATAAGGTCCTTTAGTCCTACAAAAGTTTTGACTGTTTGCACATATATTGAAAACAGAAAGTAAACGCTCCAATCAATAGAATTCAACGAAAAAAGAATATTATCAAAACTAATATCAAGAACTGCATTTTCTCTGAATCTTAAAAAATGGATATTTGCCTCCATGGAATACTCCTTTAACCTCCCCCGCCTAAACTTCAGATAGCTTCCATATATCGTCAAGACAGATGTATTTCTGTAATTAAGCACCAAACAGACAAGGTTTAAGAGATAATAAAAACAAAATTTATAGGTAACTGCAAGATACTTAAAGCAAGCAAAATAATTTAGTGTAACACGACAAGTAGAATAAAGATTTTTAAACGTATGCATAGACTGAGTGTTTCAGATATTGTAAATTTCTCCTATTTTACCCACTTTGATCCGCTACAGAATTATCGACAAATATAAATTGAAGGTTGTAGATCATTGATACTAATCTGCTGACTGCCAACCTTGAAA
The DNA here is from genome assembly GCF_032884065.1 of Artemia franciscana. Lineage (NCBI taxonomy): Eukaryota > Metazoa > Arthropoda > Branchiopoda > Anostraca > Artemiidae > Artemia > Artemia franciscana. Next base: position 12,221,459 of record NC_088883.1, on the reverse strand, counting down.
GGCAGAACCATGACCGGTCAATGCGGGAAGTGGTAATTAGTTTAGACAAATTCAAGCAAAGAAACTCAAGAAAAATATTAATTTATAAGGAGTCAAACAGCATGAATACAATATCTCATAATAGGTGAAACAGTGACTTGAGAGTGAAAATATGATTAGATATGTATTCTTCGGATTAGCTGAATTCCCCCCCCCTCACTGGTTAAACGTATGCCAGCTCTTCTTGGTGTTTAATATCTAGAAGTTTTCCCTTTCTTTATTTTATTTGCATTTATAACTCCGCTATGGAATTTTTATTCTAGTATATTGAATGACTGGCGGTATTAAGAAAAGGGATATTAAAAATTGAACTTCCACTATCTTTTAAATAGAACTTGTGTCAAGGAACGAAAAACAATTTCGTTTTGGTTGAATTGCTACAAAGGAAGTCCGCTCTTTCTTTGAAAGACTATTTTCTTTGTGTTTCCTTCCGGGCAAAATCGGCAGTCATTCTTTCATAACGGAAATCAGAAACAAGTTCCAGCCTCACACTAAAAATTAAATGAAAAATCAGGTTTTTCCTACTGAAAGTAAGGAGCAACATTAAAGCTTGAAACGAACAGAAATTATTCGGCATATGAAGGGGTTGAACCCCTCGTCAATACCTCGCTCTTTCCGCTAAAGTTCGAACTTTGTTCCAATTCTTTGATCATGACTCCTGAATCACAATGGCTATTTAATTAGAATGAATAACTCTTTTAAAATACAAAAAAAAAATTAGCATAAAGAGTGAAGCATGGACGAGGGGTTGAACCCCCTCATATATGTAATAATTTCTATTCATTTTAAGTTGTAATGTTGCTCCTTACTTTCAGTAAAAAAAACAACTTGTTTTTTATTTAATTTCTGATCATTTTTTTAAAATTTGCTGGGAATTCCGGCGACCCCTTCACGGAAAATGCTCTTCCGGCCATGAAGAGTTCCTCCATGGAAAGATCCTCCCATGTAATCATGTCCCCCCACCCCCCTCCCCCTACCAGAAAAAATCCCTCTGAAACCATCCGTATATTTCCCAATATCCAGTGACTGGGAAAAAATGACCGCGGGTGGGGGCCTAGTTGCCCCCCAATTTTTTTCGTCACTTAAAAAGGGTACTAGAACATTTAATTTCCGTTCGAATGAACCTTCTCGCGACATTTTAGGACCATTGAGTCGATACGATCACCCCTGAAAAAAAACACGCATCTGTGATCTTACTTTTGGCAAAAAATACAAAATTCCACATTTTTGCAGATAGGAGCTTGAAAAGGCCTGTGGTGGCGCAGTGGATTTGACCTTAGCTTGGTAATACGGGACCCAGAGACCGAATCACGCTGCAGGAATGCACTGCAGGTCCGACGCAGGGACCTTAGTAGTCGAGAAGCGTCGTTAATTCTTAAATAAATAAAATAAAAGGAGCTTGAAAACTCTACAATGGGGTTCTCGGATACGCTGAATCTAATGGTGTGATTTTTATTAAGATACTATGACTTTTAGGGGGTGTTTCCCCTTTTTTGAAAATAAGGTAAATTTTCTTAGGTTTGTAGCTTTTGATGGGTAAACCAAACTTGGCAAAATTTACAGATTTAAAATCAGCATAAAAATCCGATTCTTTTGATGTGTCTATTAATATCAAAATTTATTTTTTAGAGTTTCGGTTACTATTGAGCCGGGTCGCTGCTTACTTAAATGAAATTACTATGATTTCTGAGGTATGTATTTGCATGTCATTAGGCAGTATGATGAACAAGTCATTCGATTTTCAAATTGTACAAATCAGAAGAACCAGAGGTACACACAGGCCCACCTTGCAGAGGCGTGGCTTGAACGAGCAGAAAAATTTAATTTTAGCAAACAAACTTTCCTGGGATAAGGGAGGGGTTCCATGTACCTAGCCTAGGATGATCAATTATCAGCCTTGTCAAGTGAAATTTTTAAAATACATCGATTGCTGAATACACATTTTTTGATTGTCTACAGTGCTTCAAATACGTCTGGAAGTGAATTCTACACATCTTAAAATATAACCTGTTCCGTAGTCAATTTGACAATGTCGACTAGAAAATAAAAAAAATAGAAATAAAATTTAAAAAAAATACAACCAGAGCCCGAAAATACTTGATTTTGGGTATCAGTCCTAAGTCTTAAAAATAGCCTTGATACTGTGTAAAATTAAAAGTCAGTTCAGTACTTTGAAACCAGGGCTCCCACTGAGAGTTTAACTATATCCTGATATTCGCTTGTGAAAAATCCTACAATTTAAAAATTAACCCAATATATTAAATAATGCAATGCAAGTCCTGTGGTGGCGCAGTGGATTTGACCTTAGCTTGGTAATACGGGACCCAGAGATCGAATCACGCTGCAGGAATGCACTGCAGGGCCCACGCAAGGACCTTAGTAGTCAAGAAGCGTCGTTAATTCTTAAATTATAATGCAATGCATATACAGTCTTTTACATAGTACTTAGCAATTACATGGTACTCTTCGGGTTACTAATATCCCAAGATACTGGGAAAAACCCCAAAGAGTGGTAGCCTTGTTTGACACCAGAATTTAAAATACAAAAAACTGCTTTGATCAGATAAGTTTCTAAAACCCGTGCAAAGGGAAAAGAAATACCCCTTCTAACAATGAATCGATCACCTAAGCACCATACCAACGGAAGTGCAACCCTCCCTTTAACACCAGAACTATTTGAGTTTCTTACCTTCCATGTATTTATACATACCAACAAAATTATGGAAGAGAGTTCCAGAACTTCGCTCCAAAATTCTTTTTAGTAAATCTCTTGAAATGGGTAAAAAATTTTAAATCCATCTTTTCAGGAGGATGACCCCCCTCCCCGTCCCTCAAGAAATCAAATGACTCCGCCATAAATTGCAAAGTTGGTTCAATTAAATGGAGCCTATAAAATCCTTTTAATAGACAGTGATAATTCACAAAAATACTAGATATGTCGGTCACATGTACAGTGACCAGCATCAGTAGAATTACTGTATACTGTATTTCTATGTACGTATTGACATTCAGGATTGAAAACTTGCATTCTCTTTTAACAGAAAACTGTATCCCAAGTAGAAAGTCGATTTCGCTCTTGTTGAAGATCTTTAGTCGGTGTATTTCTATGGTTACATATGTCTTTGTTGAAATTAATACTACCAAGGTAATAATAATACTACCAAGGTAAGTGAAGCTATCCACCTGATCAATTATTTCGCTGGCCGACTTCAACTTTTCATCGTTTCTTATTCCTAGCCTTAGTGACTTAGTCTTCTTAATATGTATTTGTGAACCAATTTTAGCACCCTAAACTCGCAAAACCTCTGAAAGGTCATTCATTTTGCTTCCACTTTCAAATGCTTAAATTATCAATATAATCTAAGTCCAGGAAAGTTTTTCTTCCTCATTTGATTCCGTGTTTTCCCATTGCCCTTCCTGTGCTCCTAAGGCAAAGTCCATCAAAATGATCAATATAAATGGGGATAGGACACAGCCCTGCTTAACTCCTGATTTAATACAAGCCTTTCATTAATATTCCTCACTTTCTTCCCTATGATGCCATCAGCAACTTCACAAATTGTTTTCCTAAAATTATTCCATCCTTCTTCTACATTGTCACCCAACACAGTTTAATACAATGTGACTTGTTTTTTTTTTTAATAGACTTCAGATTAGCTTTGCTTAAATGAAAGTTGTAAACTCTAATGTTGAGGGCAAAGAAAAAACACAACAAAAGTTGCAGTAATTTGAATTTAGTAACACTGCAAAAGTGACCTCATTCCTTGATCCCAGTCCTAAGTAACTTAAAAAGTAACGTATTAAATACTTGGAATAGAATTTTCTTTAACAAAAGCAGACATAATATGTGAACGAAATATCTAGTATTTTTTTGTGATTTATCACTATCAATTAAAAGTATTTATCCCTATTTGAACTTTCGTCATGGAAATGCGGCAGGGTCTTAGAAAATGCAGACTCAATCGGTAGCTGTATTTTAGTGAATAGGCTATAGAAACCCAGCTCCCCAAAAAGCCCACTCAGGACGCTTTTCTTGCCTACGAGGAGCCTTGCTTTGTGAGAAAAAAGTTATTAGGTTGCACATACTTGCAGAAAAAGAAACTAAGTAACTAGCGAAATCCCACTAAAGAAAGGTCAAATTAACTACCCTTTCTAGGTGAAATTCGGCTTTAAAATGCATGGCTTCAGCAACTTTTCATAACTTTCTCTCACTTAATAGATTCATAAGCTATAATTTCAATCGCAAATTAAGTCAATAGATTCAAATATGTGTAAGGATAAACTAAACGAACGGAAACTGCATCCAAGCCAAGGGGGCATCCCTGACAAACCGATTTGTTTCAATTTAATTTAAACCTAAATATGATTAAGTCGCATCAAATTCAAACAGGAAAACTCTCTCTAGATAAGATAAGATTTTTTTCAACAAAGCGGCTATCACAAGTCCAAAAGGGCCGAATTCACACTTTAGTGTCAGTACAAAAAAATAGCAAAAATTTAAGAAATGGTCAAAGTCATAAAATCATATCATTGCAATCAATAAAAAAGTCAAGCGATAAAAACTCGTTGAATTAAAACAGGGAAAACAAATTTAAACAAAAGTCTAACTAGCAAGAATTACAAAGTTCGCAACTGCAAAATAAACACTAAAGTATAAGATGAAAGTGGAGTGAGAATAGGGGGGGGGGGGTATTGAGTTAAAATTTCAACTAAGTGAGGGATGAACGTTCTCCTATATCTTTCAGTGGAAACTTTTATTGGGGCAAGAAGGTGATTTTTCTTGAAACAGAACGTGGGGGCGAGTTAGGGGGGGGGGGGGTAAATGTTCACTAGGGAAAAGAAAAGTAGTACGAGGGTTATGCGCGGCATTGGGTGCAAAACGCAAGGAAATTTGTGCTCTCCTTTCCTTAAGGTTGACTAGATTTGCTCTCCGAAGAATGGAAATGTAAGGCCCTTTACCCTCATTAAAGATAATTCTTAGGCACCTTTTTTGAACTGCCTCTATTCTGTCCGACAATTCACTGGAGGTGTCAGCATACCAAACAGGACAGGCGTATTCGAGGGTAAAAAGCACAAAGGAGAGAAAAAAATCTCCTTTTTCTAGATCGACCACTAATCTATCTAGCCATTTACAGTCAATACTGCAGAAATAAACTCTGTACAGGCAAAGGACTGGAAAAACTTGCTCATAGACTAATAGAGAGAGTAGAATAAACAAGCCAGAAATGAGTAGAGTGGATAAATTCCACTAATCAACAAAGAAAGAACAGGTATAAAATACTGGAAATAAGTTAAAGCTTTTGCATTTCCTCTACCCTCCCTCCGATGAGCAGTCTCGACCGGTGTCATCGTTTTTCTAGGCAGCACGGCAACATACAGAAACTTGGCGTGCTCAAGCGACCAACAAGGAACGACAATCTGTAATGGGTACTAAAGGATTTTACCCCAAGTTGCAATTCGGATAGTACCGGTATTCTAAGAGAGATCATCCCTAAAAACCAGAATGTTGTTCCCTTCAAAAGGAAACTCAAAAGACACACCCCTGAAAAAAAACATAAGCAGAAATGAAGCTGACTAGTGACACATCAGGCTCTCTATTTTCAGCGACCTGACATCATGTAGAATGTCATAAAGATAGTAAGTTACTAAATTCGAAACCTCTTAGCAACAGGAAATAAGTTGCTTAGAAATTATTTAAGCCTAAATACTAAAAAAACGTGTTTTCGGATAGTACACTAGACAACTTCATTAAAAAGCTCATTCTCAGAAGTTCTGATTCTTTAAAAATATGCCGTTTCTGCTCAGCATGGTAATTTACGCCACTAGCTCATGATTGATAACTTCAATCATAATACTTGTATGTTATAAAACTTGTTCTGCACTGTTGTTTTATCTTAAATTTAACAAATTTAAGTCCCTCCCCTCTATATTTAGAACCTCCCCTCTATAATATTTAGAACCTCCCCTCTATAATATTCACATTGGCAACTATGTTTAACCGTGTCATTTGTTAGTTTCATATTTTAAGAGCGTCTTCGCGATTCAACAAAAAAGGAAATGTTTATATCGGCTTTTAACAGCAATGTTCGCGTTACCGTTAGCCAACAGAAACAAACACCAATAATTATTTGCAAATTTCTCCAACAAAAACAATCTTTGTTAGATAAAATTGTCAGTGGATATTGACTTATAGATTTGAAAGAAATCTAAGCAACGAGAATACTTTAATTTCCCGGTTTACGACAGTGAATTACTAATAGTATATTCCTTAATAACGGTGGACTTTTTTTTTAATTTGCAGTGTTTTATACTCCTGTTACATTCCTATAGATTTCATAAAGGTATACTCGATTTACACTTCAATTTGCGAAATCGTCTAATTCCACCACCCCTCTCCCACCAAAAAACAGAAAAAATACAAGAAGTAACAAAAAGCTATTTTCATTACAGAGAATCCCAGATCCATGGCTCCCTCTCCACCTGCGCATACACCTGATCAGAAGACTCGGTCCACGAAAAATTCAAGCAAAAACGCACTGTTTATTGTCTTCCCTATTTAAAAAAAGAAAATCTTAAAATGACCCCCACTACTATCACGCATGTTTTCACCTATGTGCATCCCTGTGAAAGCTTAAGGTTACAACTGGTCTGGATTCTTTGTTATATATGATTGAAGCATCAACTCTTTGACTAAACAAATAGGAGTTCCAAATAGGGATAGCTCCTTTTATTAGACAGTGAAACAAGTATATGTAAAAGCTCAAGATATTCCGATGACATAGTCAGTCATCATCATCAGTAGAGTTACTAAAGTATTAAAATTAAAACAAACTATATTTATACTAAACAGAGCCCAAACTCTGTTCAGAACAGCTCAAAAAACCTAAAGATTGAAATAATCTTTTGAACTTTGCACAAAAACAAAAGCCTTCCAGTCCCCTTCTCTTCTCCCAGCTCTTCTTTCCTTTCCAAGTCTTCCCCTCCTCCTAAACTCTGCTCGGACTTCTCTGTTCAGAACAGCTCAAACACTCAAAGATAGAGATAAACTTTTACACTTTAGACAAAAATAAGCAACATACTTTCAATTGCTGCTTAAGTAAACTCACCTTCAACATGAAATTGCCACTGTCGAGCTCTACTTCCTTCTTCCCCTTCAAAGGAGCATTCGTACAACCCCTCATCAGCTTTGCTAATGCTTGAGAAAGATAGACTCTGATCAGGAGTAATGCTTAATCTGGATTCATTATTGGATATTCGGATACCGTTTTTAGACCATTGCGTGTATATGCTCTCGGCAGGCACGTCGCAAGATAGTTGGAAACGACTGCCATGTATGGCACTGATACTTAGTGGCTTAGCATCAGTTAAGCCAGAATTTTCAATGGAAGTTTCAGTTACAGAACCTAAAACCAAAAAAAGAAAATTATCATTAATGGCAATTATTCTGAAAACTATTATTCATGTCCACTGAGCCTCAAGGGGTCAGTGCTTTAATAATCCCAACTTGTTTAAAATTAAGATCCTTAATTTAACCTTTTTTTGGTTTTTGCGTAAGACCAATTATCGAATACAGCTTCTCATTTTATGCTGAGGCTCACAATATTCACTTGGTACCAATCCAAAACAAAACTTGAAAAACTGTCTGTAGAACCAGCTGCTGCCTCTAAGGAATAGTCCTGAATTGGCATCAATGAAACTTTTTCACTAGCACAACTACTCACCTTTACTGCAAAAGGTGTCTCTCTCTAATCGACTTATGTCTCTAAGGAGGGCATTAAAACTCAAAATTTTCAACTGAATGAGCCTCTTACCTAACGTTCTACAGCTATCTTGTATATTTTATGAAACTTAGGAAAAAAAATACAGGTACATAGGAAGGATATTGTTCTTGAGTATGTCAGTCCAGCGGGCAAAAAGTGGGGTAGCATGATAACCATGCTACTTGGCAGTTTTCATGGCCTAGTGCAATTTGTTGGCACATTTTGTCAGAAAATGCCAGTGCTTCCACTATCGCCGACTGTGTTGGCAACTGTTGTAATTTTGTCGAGGTCTGCTAGTGGCCACTTTGGAAATTTTGCACTCCCGATATCAATGCTATTGTCTTGAGCATTAAAATTTAAATAATTGTAAAAACTACCCTGCTTGTGTGCTGTGCATATGAAAAATAAATATAAAGAAAGAAAAGTGTAATTTTACTTTAGATTTACCATGTACCTAAAACTACGCTAGATTTGTTAATTTATTTGAGATTTATTTTTAAAAATCGAAGTTTAGCTGCATCAGCAGCTGCAGACAAAAAATAAATAATACTTGAATCGGTATATACTAAATCTTGTACTTTAGTTTATTTCCTTTGATACAACTTTAGCTTTCTAAAACTGAAGGTTGGGGTTATAATTGTAAATATTTTACTTTAAATTATTTCCATCCTTTTGGTGGTATGGATTTTTCAGCCATTTAGTGGTATGGATTGATGACAATTATACAGTCAAAATAATCGGAAGTTTATTTTTGGTTTTCTTTTCTACTATACTAGGAATTTGTTTGTAATTTATTAAGTTATATTTTTTGTAGCTGGATCATGCTTAAGCGCAACAAGTGGGAGGGAGAGGTTACCCTAAAATCAGTCTAAAGAAACCCTTTCCCCCTAGGAAATGTTGATGTTTTGGGACAAAAATGTACTTTTGTAGGTTCCAAACACCCTCCCCCTCTTCCCTTGGAAAGAACAGTAATACAACTTACCTTCCAGTTTTGGTTTTGCATAACTAAGATCAAAAGTATAGTCAAAAGCATTTAGCTTACTTAATTGAATTGATACTAATCAACAATCATTCACAAAATAAATGAGTAGCACGGGTTCAGCCCACCAATATTAGTTCAAAAGCAGTAGAATGCAGTAACTTTAATTTGCAAATAATTTAGAAATCCATTTTTTACCTGCTTTTCTTATTATATATCCCAAGAAAAATACACTAAACCAACCCCACGCCCCTCCTCAAAATCGGACCACTTTGCATCTATTCTTGCCATTTTTGGAGTAGCATAACTGTTTTTCTCCTTTCTTTACCTTTTTTTGTTCTGCAATCGGGTGTTGAAAATTTTTGTAAGCTGTTTGACATAGTAAAAAGAATACAAATGAACAAATTAACAAATAAAAAAAAACTTACAAAATACGTGCTGTGCAAATATGCTAGCTACTAAAAGGCTTCTAAAGTACATCATAAGCAGTCTTCACCTTCCATGTTTTATGAACTACAAAAGAAAATATTTGGAAGTGATAAAAAAGAACAATTGGAGCAAAAGAATAAAACCAGTACTAGAATCACAGTTGTTACACACTAAATATATGCAAAAGTAATAAAAAGGCAAATTAAAAAAAATGTATATATAATTAAAAGTTTAATATGTAAGTAAGTATGCAAGTAATTAGTCAGTAGTTAATATGTAATTCAGTCTTTTAATATTTTGTAAGTCAAGTCATCTTTATTTGAAGTCAAAATCACAGTTTTAGGTACAAGTAGCTGGTATATGACCTTACACTAACACATAGTACATTGAGATAAAGATTATATTAAGGAAGAAAACAAGTCTTTAATTTCTCGATTTAACAGGTCATAATGTTGATTTTTTGAACCTTATGATTTCAAAAGAATAATTCCCTCTGGTGAGTATTCCTACTCGCATCACAGCTCAGACTGCAACCCTGATTGAAAACATCTTTGTTTGATCAAGATACCTAAATGTAAGTTGTGCATATGTGATTTCATACCCTGGCTCGGACCACCTACCATTATTAGCTGTTCTTATTTACCCAGTAGCAAGATTACCCAAAACGTCAACTCAGATACGCATTTTGAAAAAAGAAAATCTGAGAAAGTTTGCTGAGGAGACTAGTGTTATTGATTGGAATCCCGTATATTGTGAGAAAAACTGCCCAATGGAAGCACTGAACCAACTATTATCTGTTCTTATGCCTATTTACGATAGGACGTGCCCCATAAAGGTCGTTAAATCAAAACACAACAACTGTGTAAGCCGTGGATTACCATTGAAGCAATTGAGCAACTGAAGCTAAGAAATGCACTTTATGTAATGTTCCTGAATGAACAAAGTGACAAATCATTTAATTCATTTAAAATACAGCGGAATTTCGTAAACAAGCTGCATCACAAAGCCATGACTGAGAATTATAACAAGAAGTTTCAAGAAAACAAAGGTAATATAAAAGAAACATTGAACGTTATACATTAATGTATTGGTGGAAATGAACTAATCCAACTTGATGGTTGTGATAGATCTGATGAAGAGGGAATTGTAAATAAATTCAGGGATTTTTTATTTCTAATATGGGTTTAAAAGTACAAACTAGTGTAAAGAACAGATGTAGAGCCTGATGATTCTGGAATTGATGACCAATGCAAACTACCTGATTTTAAATTTGAACCCTGTACTAGTGAAGAGCTTGTGAAAATTGTTAAATCTTTGAAATCAAATTCAGCTGGAGTTGATGGATTGTCTCTTAGTGCATTCAAAGTTGTTGCTGGATATATACTTCTTTGTCTTGCCAGCATTCATTCCGTTCGGAGCTAGTGCGCGCTGGTGGATGCTATTGCTTATTTAGGATATTTGTTCTGTTTGAATTGTTTGAACACTTGCCAGTAAGTGTCTGTTTAATGGATTTTTGATTTGGTTATTAGCCAATCTAGGAGAGATTATTGAATAATTTTATTATGTCTCTCACGAAGTCGTGCTTTGATCAGAAACACACTGAGCTTATGACGAAGATTCTAAGCCTGGAAAAGGGGATTGAGGCTTTGCGAAATGAGAATTTGGAGCTCAAAGAAGAAATACGGTTCTCAAAACCGAAGTAGTAAATCTAAAAAAGTCTTGTCATCAAGTTGAACTTGTTTCAAAAAGACAGAATATTCTACTTCACGGTATACCAGCTGTTCAAGGTGGTAACTCAAAAAATGCTACTCGTGAGTTTCTCTCTGAATTAGGAGTCAGTAACGTAAATTCAATGCCCTTCGTCAAGTGCTATCGTTTGAATGGAAATAAACCATCAGGCTCTAATACTAGGGCAACGTCTAGGACTACACTAAAAGCCGGGCCAGTTTTCGTGACTTTGGCTAATTTAGCAGATAAAGACGCTATTATGAAAAATTGTGGTAGGCTGAAGGAATCTGGAAAAAGTATCACTTCCGATCTCCCACGTGAATTGGCACGTCGTAGCAAAGAACTGCTATCTTTCGGCTATAATCTGCGTACATCATCTGACACTTCAACAAGAGTTGCTGAAACCCGAGCAATAACGAAAGGGATTAGTGTATGGATTGAAGCGAAAAAGTCTTCAAAGAGTAAGACTTGGTTGCGAATAGAATGTTTTGATCCCTTTAAACTATCTAGTAATGCGACCTCTGTGGTTCCCTCCCCCGCTGTGATAGTCGGAAGTGATGAGTAATATGTGTGATTTGTTCATTTTTTTTTTAGTGATTTGTTTGATGTTTGTTAGTTGTTGATTTTTTTTTCGTAAGTTATGATATATAAATTTTTCTCCTGGATTGGGAGATTTAGTTATGTTTTTGTTGTTTTTCATTTTGTATACAAGTTTTTTTCTTATTCAAGTTTTCTGTTTTTGGCCTTTATTTTTTCTGTTTCAGTGTCTTTTTTCTCAAAAAATGAGTTCATCGTTCTGTTTGCCTAGTTGCTGTCCACATGTCATTGTTATGAAGATGCCAAGCTGGGTAGTGGGTGGCGTATGATGAATCATAGTTTGTATGTTTTTTTTTTTTTATTTGTCTGACTCTAGTTTGGGTGACATCTCCTCCTTGGGTGAGCGACTATTTGATCTTCAAAATAACCCAATTGATGTTCTTAGTTTGATAAATAATTCAGTAGGTCAGTCTAACAAATCACCATCAAATCCGCATTTTTCAGTTAGTAGTAAATACGTATCGGATTTAGATCGTGTATCCAAACGAGATGGTAGATTCTCTATACTTCAGCTTAATGGTCAGGGTCTTTGCTCTTCGTTTGATTAGTTGAAAAAAATAGTGCGTAGTGGCCACCCTGACTTCATTGGTCTTTGTGAGACTTTCCTCGATTAAAAAAACGAATCTCTATTGCATCTCCCTGGGTACAAGATGGAATATTTGAATCGAAGTAGGATGGCTAAAGGTGGCCTTGCTGTTTATGTTTCGGAATATCTTCCGTACTCTGTTAGACATGACCTGTCAAGAAATGAAGAAGGAATTTTGAATCCATATTTATTGAGATTAAAACCCAAGCTAAAACTTTGATTGTTGGTAATATATACCGGTCTCCTAAAGGGTCTGTTCCCTCTTTCCTTCAGATTCTTGATGAGGTCTTGGAAATAATCCAACTTCATTCATGTGAACTTGTAATTATGGGCGACTTCAACCTTAATTTGTGAGACCGGAGGTCATCCTTGTGCATGGATTTTCTTTCGACAATGCTCGCTTGTGGAACACTACCTTTTGCATGCATTCCAACTCGCATAACTAACACTACCGCTTCTTTGCTTGATAACATTTTTTCATCTTTGACCTTGGTACGAAATTCTAATTGTTTGAGAGGTTCTTCAAACAATTGACAATTCTGTCAATTCTCTGGCCCAGACCGTATTCCGACCGAGGTTGTCAAGTTCATTCTTCCTGTCATTGTGTGTGGCCTCACGAGACTTGTCAATCTTTCTTTTGAAAATGGTGTCTTCCCAAGTGCTCTAAAGCGTGCTCGTGTTATCTTCCTTTTTAAAGGTGGATCAAGGAATGATCAATGAAAAATATCGTCCCATGTCTCTTTTATCAGTGTTTAGTAAAATTTTTGAAAAACCTATGCTTTCTCGACTTCTTGATTTTCTTAATTCTAAACACTTTTTTCATGATTTTCAGTTTGGTTTTAGGGCGAAACATTCAACTGAGCATGCACGTGCAACTCTCTTGAATTATTCAAATCCAGCTCTTGACTCTGGTTTGATACCTGCTGCTCTTTTTCTTGATGTTCGAAAAGCGTTTGACTCATTAACATACAAGATTCTTCTTCTGAAAATGTCCCATATTGGTATAAGAGGGAATGCTTATTCATGGTTTCTACCATATTTATCTGGTCGAGTCATCCCGGTTCATCTGGACTTTTCTAATCCTTCTGGAATAGAGTTTGGCGTTCCACAAGGATCTGTAATTGGGCCGATACTCTTTTTAATCTACGTCAATGACCTTATTAATGCGGTTAAAAATTTAAAACCTACCATTTGCTGTCGTCTTTGTCAACCAGTATCCGTCACTAGCTGTGACAAGAGTTTGTCCTTACCGGATACACTTATTGCTTTTGCTGATGACAGTACTCTTGGCACAACTGGTATATCTGAGTCTGATCTTCGTTCAAAGATGATAGCCCTTTTTAAAAGAGTTATCCAGTGGTTTGATGTAAATTATCTTGCCTTAAATGTCGAAAAGTCATGCTTTCTCATTTTCTCCAGAGTCTCAAAGGCTTGCCCTGATTTAAATGAAATAAATGTATCAAGAGGTTCTCTAAGTAGATCTAAGGATCGTTACGTTCGATTCCTAGGCATCTTGCTTGACGAAAATCTTTCGTTCAAGCATCATATTGACCTGATTAAAATGAAAGTCTCCAGGAGTCTCGGAATCCTTAGAAAGCTCAAATATATATTTCCAGGATCGATTCTTCGACTCTTGTTCTGCAGCCTAGTTCAGTCTTATGTTTCATATTGTTCTGTTATTTGGATTTCAACTTTTCCCTCGTCTCTGAAGCCACTTTCAAAACTTTATGATAAAGCAAGGACTCTTATTTAGGAAACAAACCGATTTTCACTTAAACCCTTGCTTGATTTGAAATCTCTCTATTTTCTTTCTTGTTCTTCTTTTGTTTTTTTACAGTTGCACGGCCATCTTCCTGCTGTCCTATGTAATAATATATCTTTTGTTTCTGATCAATCGACTTATCATCTCCGCACTTCCAACAATTTACTGGTTCTTCACACACCGTCAGTGAGGTCTGACTTCAACCCTCAGACAACTTGCAACAGGATCTGGAACACGCTCCCAGAGTTCGTACGAAGCTGCCACTCATTTGGTATGTTCAAAAATTATGTTAGAGATTTTCTAGCTAGTAAATAATTTTGTTTCTTTGTTTTTGTTTGTCTCTTTATTTTTTATTCCGGTTTCCCTTGGAGTTGATGTCTCTGGATTGAGTTGGATATTTAATTGAGTTGGTGAAATCATGTGCTACCCCCCTGCCTAGCTTGTCATTTTTTGGAGATTACTAAGGTGGGCGACTCAATTTTGTTTTTTGGTTTTTGTTTATATTTTTTTGTTGTTGGTATTTTTTTCTCCCCTGTTCTTTCCCGGCCATGGAGCCTTATGGGGGAGATTGTCTTGAAGCAATTTTTTGTTTATGGATTTTAATGTTAAATAAAGAACTCAGAACTCTACTTTTTATTATTAATCTGTTACTAGAAACAGGAAAATATCCAGAGCAACTAAAGACAGCAAAGGTAATACTCATTCACAAAGGTGGTTGCAAAAAAAAAATTGAAAACTGGAGGCATATATCTATTCTTCCCTTATTCTCACAGCTACTGGAGAAAGTAGTACATAGTCGGCTTTATACTTTCCTACAAAATAATGAATTATTAAGTGAAACTCAGTTTGGCTTCTGTAAAGGGCATTCTACAACGCATGCTTTGCAACACCTTGTTGATTTTATGGATAATGAGTTTGAGAGAGGGGATATACCAATGTCTATTTTTATTGATGTCCATAAAGCGTTTGATATTATGGATTTTAAAGTGTTGATTAAAAGGTTGGAATCACTAGGTATTCGTGGAAATTGTTTGGAATGGTTTAAAAGCTACCTAACAGGGAGATCACTTAGAGTTGTAATTAATAATGTTGTCTTCGACATTTTTGGTTAGGTGCAGAGTACCTCAAAGGTCAGTGTTCAGTCCATTATTACATTTAGTGTATGTTGATTCCATGCGTTTTTACCTGAAGAAAGCCAGCACTATTGCTTGCTGATGACACCGCTTTGAATTTATTTGGAAAGTCTATAGACGAGTTGGTAAGTAAAGCTAATCGTGTACTGGAAAGACTTGAAGTTTTCATGAATGTAAGCTTTCTATGTGTTAATGTAAGACATTTTTGATGACTTACAGTAGAGTGGGTTCTCCTGTTGATTTAAATGGCCTGGTTACACTGTACAAAAACCCTTTCCACCAGGTTGGTAAACTGCATTACCTATGATTCATAATGGATTGTCATCTGATGTGGAGAAATCATAGTGAAGCTATTTCTGCTAAGATTGCCTGTGGTGTAGGCATACTTAAACGTTTTAAACATTCCCTGCCACAGAAGATTCTTCTTACACTTTATTATTCATTAATTTACCCGTATATAGCTTATGGTTGTTTTATCTGGAGTAGCAATTTTTTTTACTAATTATAAGCAAGTGCAAGTTCTTCAGAATAAAGCGATTAGGATTATTGGTAAATATGTTAAAGATACCCATGAAACTAATGCTTGTTATAAATCCCTGAATCTGTTAGACGTTGGACAAATTAGATATTTTCAAGATTCTATATTTGTTTATCAGTGTATGAATGATCTAGTCACTCCAGTTTTTAAGAAGTTTTATTGTTTGAATAGCCAAGTGCATTATTATGAAACGAGAAATAGTGATAATATAACACGTGAATCAGCAGGTACAGTTAGATCAGCAATTACAGTAAGATATATGGGTCTGCTTATTTGGAATAAATTGCCAGTGAGTATTAGGATGGCTGAACACCTGCTTTCATTTAAGAAAAAAATAAAAGATCATTTGTTGGAAAGTAATTAATTTGTTTAGGGGGGAGAGCAGGGAAGGGGTCTGTGGAGTGTGTGGTACAGGGTGATTTTGGGGGTGTTGACTATTTTTTTGTTGGGGGGATTGAACATTGTGTTGTTTGTTTAAATGAGAGAGATTGATTTGAAGTTTTAGTTGGTTATGGTTATTTTGTGATTTGTAATGGGCTATATATTATTACTTGTTACAGCTGTATGTCTACAAAACTGTAAAGTTTTTCTTTGCGCGGCAGCATTTTGTAGAAGATGTGTTTTGGTTTTGTATACAAAGAAAATGAATAAATAAAAAAGAAAAAATTGCTAGTGAGAGAGAGCAGGGATGACTGTTAGGGGACTTATAACTAAAGGTATATATAACATTGGTATAACACTAATGCAAAGTGAAAACATTCCCTTTATCTCACTCCAGGAATCTACTTATATGAGTGTTTGCAATTTCGAAACAAAGACTAGGTGCTGAGTAGTCCTTGAAGGAGTGGAAACTCAACTATTAAGCTACTGGTCATCCAAATACACATGATCATTAAACAACTTATCAATCCTCGACTCTGGAGCTTCACAAGAGAAAAACCTTTAGATTGGTGCAAGCTACATTTTTAGGTAATTTAAAAAAAAAGAATTGTGCTATGGATGTTCTATTTCCTTTCTTTTTTGAAGCTTACTGGTCATCAAAATGCACCTGGTCATAAAACAACCTTAAAAAAGCTTATTAACTCTGGAGCTCCAAATGGTCAAATTCCTGAGATTGCTCCAAGTTGCCATTAAAGAGGAAAAAAGGATTGTGAAAAGGCTTTTCTGTTTTCTTTCTTTTTTAAGCGCTAGTCTCGCTGGGTTTAAGGGAGGGGCAGTCCCATTATTATTTGTGACAATTATTGTTTATTTTAAGTTTGACTTGGATATTCATTTCATTTTGTCTTCTAGGAAGATTTCATTTAACGATCCACAATGATATCTGTTCTTTCCAAGTATGGTGTATTGCAACATAAATTCTGCTTGCTTTAGATTGTAAGACTGTTTTGTACTTTTCTAAGAAAAAGTTTCATTGGAAAAACAATTTTTGATGTCTGTTTTTTTGTAATTGACAGTTAAATTAGGTGCTAATTGTAGGAGAATTTGAACTGAACTTGTCAAATTGCAATTAAAATGTGAGGCAAAATATGTGTTTGCAATCAAAATGCATGTGTTACACTGAAAATAACTGAATTGATTATTGACTCTATTGTAAGACAAAGACATTATACCTAGCTTCTGTTTATTACAAGTAATTAATAAAAACTTAAACTGTTTTTTCAAATGTGTTTTACCAGTGAATTATCTCTGTTTTTTCTGTAAATAGACTTATAAGTTCAATTTTCAAAAATTATAGAGAGGTATATAGACTATCATCAAGTCCTTTCACCTCTTTGACTCCTTCATCAGAAAAACTAGCCCCTGAATAGCACTATTCTCCTCCAGTAAGAATCTTCAATTCCCAGAGGATTTGAATTATCATTGTGATGCTGTCAATAATTGACTGTTGATGCAGTGTTGCTGATACAACATTACCAGTGCTATATTTTCTGGTGTTCCCAAATGTACATTTAATTAATCCCCAAGAACACAATGTTGTATGATAAATATTAGAGACTTACATTAGTAGTTTATATACATTAAGTAAAGCATGAAGCCTTCTTTCCTTCCTTAGATAGTGGCTACAATATAGGTCGTTTTTCAACTTTGCGCTTTGTTATTTGTCCGTGACTTGCCACCAAATATTTGCCTGTTTTTCAAGAGTTATGGCTGGTAACAAATGGGCACATTCTAGCCCTGTAAAAGGACAGGACAAGTGTTCATCTTGTGTGGTTTATTTAAGTGAGGAATCAGGAGCTATGAATTGTGATTGTTGGTTATGTATTGAATGTCTTGAGCTCTTGGAACCAGAACATGTCTTACTTACAAAGATGACTTGTTGTATGGGTTGTCAATAGAAATGTCCAATGTGCAAGGAAAACATCCAAGCGAGCAATGTTAATGCCTCCAAGATTGCGCAAGTTGTTGATGTGTCTATTAAGAGCTGTTTTAGTGGTTTTGAGAATGCAGTAAAGACCCTGGATATTAAGATTAATGAGGCAGTTAAGGACACTTTTGCTAGCTTTAAAGAGGAACTTAAAGTGGAAATTGACACTCGGTTTATGGGAATAGAAGATAGGATTCATATTCTTGAGCAAGGCTCATGAATGGCAAAGGACAATAGCACCTTAAAAGACTTAGTGACCACCAAAGTAGCTACATTAAGAGAAGCTTTAGATGAACAGTTCAAAAATGATTTCCAAGGATCATGAAAGACAAAAAAGAAAACTTAATATAGTGGTCTTAGAGTGCCTCCACAAACCGATGACGCCTGATTTGTATGTGATTATTTGGCTAATGATTATGGAATCCCTGATGTTACTGTCCTTGAACGCTTGCCCCTGATTGTCCTTTGTACTGTCCCTGAACGTTCTTAGACTAGGGAACATAACAACCAAGCCAGGACTTGGTACTCAACGTCCTATATTGATTATCTTCTCAGTGGCTAGTTTCAAAATAAAGAAGCTGATCCTTCAGAAATCTTTTGAAAAAAAAGGTGCCATTCAATTCAGAAATGACAAGTCAAAGCATGATCACGAAAAAAGGCGAAGATTCTATGAAGAACTGCATAAGAGAAGATCTAATGGGGAAGTGGACATAGTAATCAGAGGAAATAAGATTGTGTCAAAAAACTTCCAGACCCTTGCAACACATCAGTTGCTGTTGCAGGAGAATGTAATGGAATCATAGATATATCTGGTACCCCTTTAAGACTTGTAAATAGTTTTATAAGTAGTGTTTCCATTTGTGATAGTACTAGTGAAGTTGGCTCTACAACATATACAGGAACTGAATTGTATCTTAGTGCTAGATCAGATAACAGAAATTATGATCCCATGTTGGATACCATTTCTTTCAAATCATCTGATTCTGGATCAAGCAAAGCTAATGATGACAATATTATTATCAAGGGACTTATAGTACTATACAGTAATGTAAACTGTTTTACTACAAAGACAAACAAAATTAAGTTGGTGATGTCAAAAAGGCATGAAGTAAGTGTTTTTGCCTTCACTGAGATGAAACCAAAATATACTGTATTTGCTGTTACTGATACACAAAATCAAGTACCAGGATTTGAACTACTCACCAATGTGACAAAGCCAAATGGTAGAGGGATAGCAGTGTTTGTCAGATCTCTGCTCCAGGCAACAGCTCTTACAGTAAATTCAGACATTCTTATGAGCCTTGGGTTGAGCAAAAATGGATAATGATTCTGCAGTGAAGTCTCCATGTAGTCATAAGCTGCTTTTATAGAAATCCCAGTTCCCTTCTAGCAATTGTGCATTCTATTAATAATGTGATGAAGCAATATTATAAGAATGTTCTTATTGTTGGAGATTTTAATTTACTGGAATTACAGTGGATTGAGTCACAGAAGGGGTTGAAAACCCAAATGACCCACTTCTACATTTGCTATACCAAGCAATTGATCTTCCAACCAGGAATAGAGGTGGGCAGAACCCAACCCTACTAGATCTTTTGTTTATTAATGACCATGAGCTGCTCATTAGTGTTGATTTGAAACCACCATTCAGAGCAAGTGACCATGTTGAATTACTTGCAGGCTTAGGTTGTACTCACAAAAGGATAATTGGATTAAGCATGTGTACACAAATTGCAACCAGGTCAGACAAGAGTTGGCACACCAGGATTGGTCATTCATTGATGTTAAGAATATGGAGGAGGTTTGGCTTGAAATGAAAAGGGTTTTAATTAAAGTAACAGAAAAACAAACAGTAATTTCCTGGAAAAGAAGACCCAAAACCCTACCATTTATCACTTGTGATGTCAAGCAAGCTGTGTGTAAAAAGAAGTATTAGAACAAATACAAAAGTAACCCCTCCCATGAGAACTATGAGAAATTTAAACGAACCCAAAATAAAGTTACATATCTCATAAGAAAACTTATGACCAAATATAAAGAGGGATTGGTATTTGATTCAAAATCTAACCTTAAGAGATTCTGGAATCATGCTTCAGCTTGAAAACCAGAGAGACACTCAGTTACAGAACTACTTGTGAATGGCAATACATTTAGTCCCTCAAAAGATATAGCAGCTGAATTGAGTAGTCAATTAAAGTCAGTGTTCACGCCTCTAGACAATGCCCCCTTACCAGAAGCACCAGATTATTCTATTGAGGAACCTATGCAAAAGATAATTGTGGTTGACTCTGATGTGGAGAGTCAACTGAAGCTAATTAATCCTAACAAATCTGATGGTCCTGATGAAGTTTGCCCACAATTATTAAAAGAAGCTCATGCAGAGATAGCCCTTTCCCTTACAAACATGTTTCAGAAGTCTCTTGATGCTAAGCAGATTCCTCAGGACTGGTGGAATGCTAATATTACACCTGTACACAAAGAGGGTAGCCACAACAGTGTTTCCAACTATTGAAACATTAGTCTTACATCTGCAGCTGGTAAAATCTTCAAAAGAATTGTGAATACTCACATTGTTGGACACCTGCCCACCAATGAGCTACTCAGTGATAGTCAGCATGGCTTCAGACATGGATGCTTAATTGTGACTAATTTGATTGATGCGTATAATTACAGTACTGAGCATCTAGATCAAACAATCCCTGTTGACTTGGTTCTATTGGATTTTCCAAAAGCCTTCAATAAAGTATGTCACTGTTGATTAAGGGCCAAGTTATTTGCAATTGGAATACATAATGAAATCACAGAGTGGGTGCTTTAGTTTCTTTCTGGGATAAAGCAAAGAATGAAATATATTTGAAAAAATATACAGGTATTCTTTTCAGAAGAAGTGGAAACATTAAGTGGAGTGCCCCAGGGAACCATCTTGGGACCAACACTATTCAACATTTATATTAATGATGCATCAACCACAGTCAAAAATAAAATAAGTCTTTATGCTGATGACTCCAAACTCATTTCAACTTTGTAGAGGCTTAAATTCAATGTAAATAAATACTGAACAATCCACATTGGAAAGAAAAATGTAAAATGCCCTTATCATATGTTAGGGATGGATGGATCCAGACAAACTATCATCTTGTCTGAAGTGGAGAAATACTTTGGGGTCATAGTTGATAAAGAATTGAAATTCACTATGCTCACACAGACAACTGTAGCCAAAGCACTCCAAACCCTTGGCATTATAAAAGGAACAATTACTAGTAGGTCACCTATGGTGATGACTAAATTATATAAGGCATTGGTCAGGCCTAATTTGGAGCATGGCATGTGTGTTGCTAGCCCCCTTAACAAAGGTGACCAGCAGAAGTTAGAGTCAGTTCAGAGACAGGCTACAAAAGCAATTGACAGATGCAAATACTTAAACTACTCATCCCACCTGACAAAACTGAAACTCCCACTCTTGTCTACAGACATAAAAAGGGTGACATTATTATGATGCATAAGATGCTGAATTCTAACTCTTCATTAAATAAGCCATTTCAACTTGACCAATCTGCCAAAACTAGGGGGCATAGTTGGAAACTATATCAGAAGAGAGCTGCCACTAGACTACACAATGACTTCTTTGCTAACAGAATAGTGGGTTTGTGGAATTCATTCACTGAAGAAGCAGTCACTACCCCCATACTGCTGCCTTTAAAAGAGCCATTGATGGAGAATGGTCATCAAAGATGTGGCAAACTGAGTGGTATGCTATTGAGATGTCCAGCCATCATCATCACTAACCAGTAAGTCTACAGTATTTAATTCTTATTTTGCTGGACAATGCAATTTAATTTAATTTAACCTGAACAGTCACTCAGAATTTTGGGTGTGAGTGCAAAAGGGAATTTCAATCAACAGATTGAAAATTTGCATGATTCTTGGTAACTTGTGGGGCTGAAGCCCTCTTGATCCCTGCCCTGGGGACACCCCTGAATACAGATGGATGTTATTTTAATGTTTCATTAAAAGAATTTCTTCATTCTCTCTTTTTTTAACTATTAATGTGTTTAAATAAATGCATTTCTAATTGATTTATATAAGGAGCAATTTGGGTATTAGATAATTGTGTCAATGGTCTGAAAGTGTATGTATAGTTCTGTGTTAATGTCTTTTAACAAAATCAAGTTTATGTTTTTTCATGTGAAAAATTGTTGATTTTGTAAAGCTGCTTTCTTTGCATAATTAAATAAAAAAAAAACAAGTCTTTTAAATGAAAGTAAGGAGCAATATTAAAACTTAAAACGAACAGAAATTACTCCATATATGAAAGGGGCTTTTCCTTCTCAACACCCCGCTCTTTATGCTAACGTTTGACTCTTTCTATAACTCTACATTTTAAAACAGTAAAATACTTTAGCATAAAGAGCAGGGCGTTGAGAAGGAAAAGCCCCTTTCATATACAGAGTAATTTCTGTTCGTGTTAAGTTTTAATGTTGCTCCTTACTTTCATTTAAAAAACTTGTTATTTTTTATTTAATTTCTGAAGGTTTTTGAATCAATGCATGTTTTGATTTTGGCTCTCCACAGAGGAATAATTAAAACAAAATTTGTATATTTATTTTTTTGGCTAAATCGCTTTCTCATAACTTTGATCAAATGATTTTGAGAAAAAAGAGCAGGGGAGGAAGCCTAGTTGCCCTCCGATTTTTGGTTAATAAAAAAGGCAACTAGAACTTTTAATTTTTTACAAATATTTTTATAAGTAAAAGATATATGTAATTTATAAATTAGCTTATGTAAAGAACTTTTTTATTCTCATGTTTTTATTACATATATGAGGGGGTTCACCCCCTCGTCAGTACCTCACTCTTTACACTAAAGCTTAAATTTTGTCCCAATTCATTCAGAATGATCCCTGAATCACAAAAGCCACAGAATAAATAGTTGAAATTACTAAAAATACTTTAGTATAAAGAGCGAGGTATTAGGAGGAGGTGGGCCCCTCATATGGGTAATAATTTCTGTTTGTTTTAGGTTTTAATGCTGCTTTTACTTCCATCTGAAAATTTTTTTTTTCATATTTATTTTTCATTGTTTTTTTTTTAAATAATGCTAGTAAATCCTGTGCTCCCTTCTTGGAAATTTTCTTCCCCCATGACAAATTCCTTGATGGAAACTTCCCCCAGCATATCCCCCTCTTCTCAACCCCTGCCTCCAACCAAAAGATCCTCCTGAAAACGCTTGTACACTTCCCAATAACCATTACTATATGTAAGCACTGGTCTAAGTTTTGAAATTGTAACCCCTCCCACAGGAACTGTGGAGGAGTAAGTCACCCCTAAGACATAGTTATAAGGTTCTTCAACTACACTAAATAGAATGGCTATCTCAGAATTTTGATCTGTTGACTTTGGAAAAATAATTAGCATGGGAGGGGCCTAGGTGCCCTCCAATTTTTTTGGTCACTTAAAAAGGGCACTAGAACTTTTCATTTCTGTTAGAATGAGCCCTCTTGCAACATTCTAGGACAGCTGGGTTGATACAATCACCCTGAAAAAAAAAACAAATAAACATGCATCCGTGATCTGCCTTCTGGCAAAAAATATGAAATTCCACATTTTTGTAGATAGGAGCTTGAAACTTCTACAGTAGAGTTCTCTGATATGCTGAATCTGATGGTGTGATTTTCGTTAAGATTCTATGACTTTTAGGGGGTGTTTCCCCCTATTTTCTAAAATAAAGCAAATTTTCTCAGGCTTGTAAATTTTGATGGGTAAGACTAAACTTGATGAAACTTATATATTTAAAATCAGCATTAACATGTGATTCTTTTGATGTAGTTATTGGTACCAAAATTCCATTTTTTAGAGTTTTGGTTACTATTGAGCCGGGTTGCTCCTTACTACAGTTTGTTACCACAAACTGTTTGAAAATCTTTCAGTTGTTCTAACAGCAAAACTTATTTTTATTGAAGATTCAATTCATGATTGCTTATGATAAGATGCAAAGTAAAGCATTCTTAAATTGTTAGCAAAAATTTAATTAGATTCTTCAGCAAAGACAACCTTATATTTTAAAATAAAAATTTGTAATTATTGCATCAATATCAATAAAAAGATAGAGTTGTTGATTGTAGGAAGCAGAAAGGAATTGGATAGTCATGGACCCTCTTTATGCCTCTGGTGATGCAGCATAATCATAAGGTGATCCAATCTGAGCATACAGACAAACTACAGAAATGCAGCTTTGGGCTGATGTGCAAGGCAGCAAAGCTGTCTACCTATGCATGGTAGAAAAAAATCTAGGCTAGAAAAATTTCTCATTGATTTTCCTAAGATTCATTGCCTGAGATAAGTGAACTATGCAACAGCTTGTTGGGGAAGTGTCTAAGGTGAGAGGCTAAAGATAAACTTCAAAATTAATACACAGACACCTACACCCAATAAAACTTTCCTCAAGAAATGTTGGAGTACTGAACTTTACAGTCCTGGTGGTAACATGCTTCAAAGTTACATAGTTTGGGGAATTTCTGACTTGTGAAACTTTAAAGCCTGCTTACATGTCAACTAAAAAAAGATAGGGGTCAAAAATTTGTAATAGGAAGTTTGATTGACTAGCAATGAGGATATCAAATTTTAAACAGATCTGGGGTGTTGTATGTTGAAGGAGGTGGAACCCTGAAGGTTGCAACATGCTAAAATAAAAGTGGGAATTGGAGGGGCCAGAGGTTCCACTGGTTTACTTTGGCTGGTAAATCAAAAAGATTAATGATCCTTGCTCAAGTCTGGTGTAAACAATATGCCATATAACTATGTTAGCCTATTACTAAAAAATTGACAGATGAGGTTGGAGTGGCCCTGGTTGACTTTGGAGTTCTAACCATGTAGATTGGAAATCCTTCTGCAGTTTGGTTCAAACAAAGTGTAGCATTTATACTTTTCTTCTAAAAAGATGGTGATGGGAAACTGGGGTACAATTGCAATGGTAGGCCTAATAATTATTATTTTTAGAAGGAGCAAAGCTTGAATCTAGTCTTTGACCTGCAAAGAGGTAAAACTTGTTAAAACTTTATTGGGTGATAAAGTTAAGGAAGGGCAGGTGAAATTTTAATTGCATGATCTAATCTTTCAATAGGCTATATGAAGTCTTTTGCAATTCTTTGGATACTTATCTGGTACAAACTTGGATGAGGATTAAGAATTTGATATAGAAATGTTAAGACCTGTTAACACATTGATTGCAATGACAGAGTAAGACCTTCCTTGGAGTGCTAGAGTTTATACAGTGGTGGATTTACAATTTTCTAAGTGACAATTCATATTTCTCCTAACAGAAGTTTGCAGCAGTTTTTACAAAGAGGGGTTTCAGCTGCTCCCAAATTAACAAAACCTTAGCAAACAGCACATAGGCTCGCCTACAGGACCTGCATGGATAAATAATTAGTCTTAATTGAGGCAAGCATATTGTTAATTTTGCTGCCTGAAAACAATCATGGGATGTTGTAAAAAGCAACCTTGTAAGAATTTCCTAAATTAGAATTTTCTCCTTCTATTTCAGCAAACAATTTTATGGAGATCTTAAAATCTATTTCTTCAAATAAACATAATCTACAAATAGGTCAGTGTTGCCAAAATAAACGTTTGTGGTAAATCTTATTGGAAATCAGATGTATTAAAGTTGGGGGCCTGGTTTGGAGCAAGTTTTAAAGGAAAACACACAAGAATATAAATAGTAAAGCTTATAAAGTAGTTTCTATTTTTCCCAGAAGTTGATTTACTGGATAGCTATTCCCTTAATTAAACTCCTGGGATTTACAATTAGTTGGATGTGTCGATAGAAGGGAGGAGGTCTTGGCACTTTTCAGGTTAAAGGGATCATGAACCTTGTTGTGTGCAGACATAGTAACTGAGGCGAGTGAGAGGGTCTGAATTGAAGTAAAGGATAAAATGTTATCTGGTAAAGCAAAACTTTCAATATAAAAGCTAACATTTTATTATGGAGCAAGTTTTAAAGTCAAACATGCAAGAGTAGAAGTAGCAAAATTTAAAAAGTATTTTTTAATTTTTGCTGGAACTTGATTGGCTGGATAGCTATTCCCTTAAGCAAATTCAGGGAATTTATAAGTAGCTAGACATATTGATACAGAGCAAGAAGGTCTTGGTATTTTTCAGACAGAAAGGATCACGAATCTTATTGTCTACAGTCATAGCAATCGAGTAAGTATTAAATAAAATCGCTTATAGCCAAAATTCCAATGAAAACAGCTGATATATTTTGTTTTTTATGGGGAAGGGAGGAGTGACGTTAATAACTCAATATTGGAGTTTTTAGGTTAGGGAAAGTAAGTTAAATCCAAGAAGAATTAGTTATATAAGTTATGCCAAGAACAGAAAAGTGAAAGCAGTCATGCATAATTCAGCCAATGATTATAGTAATCAAACATAACAAGAGGGAATTCCTGTTGTGGCAAGAAGGAACACGTTTTGAATTTTACTTATTTCATATCAAAATAGGCGTGAAAGGAATAAAAGGGTCAGAATAAATAAAGAAGTGAGAAAATATAGATAAGACTGAAAAAGAATATTATCCATTTCCATTTTTGTAAAGGACATTGGGCATCCAAAGTAGTCCCCGAAGCCGCGCCGAAAGTCGGCGGCCAGCTGCCGAAAATAACTCAACTCGCCGCCGCCGAAAACATGTCTGCGCGCCGGCGCGCCACCGTGAGGTTCAGCGGCAGCAGTCCATCGATGAATAAGTGTCGCCGATTTTTATTTAGTCCTATATAGCTTATCCAAGTGAGTACACCTGGAACTACGGACGTTCTATTGTCTGTGCCATCTGTGGGCGATTTTACGCTGAATTTAGCGATTGGTTACTGCCAAACGTTCGATGTTAGCTCCACATCGCGTGAACAAGCTCATTTTTAGACGTGATAATTACAAGGTAGTCAAAGCTTTCAAAGGAATTATTTAAGCTTTTGCACTCAGCTACAATGGATCTTTTTTTCTTTTCTTTGTTATTATTATATACATTCAGTATTAAAGGGTATTTGGGATTTGAACACGGATTCCAAACTCTCAATCTTATGAATAATCCTACACTCATATTTTCTAGTCTACCGCTTGTTGAGTAAAGCGTA
The DNA here is from genome assembly GCF_032884065.1 of Artemia franciscana. Classification (NCBI taxonomy): domain Eukaryota; kingdom Metazoa; phylum Arthropoda; class Branchiopoda; order Anostraca; family Artemiidae; genus Artemia; species Artemia franciscana. Next base: position 12,194,419 of record NC_088883.1, on the reverse strand, counting down.
AATATCACGATCTAGAAATCTCCGCTAGTCTTTGCAAAATCATGTCGTAAGGCGAATATTGTAGATCTAAGTAGCCTATGTATAAACACTGCCTAAACACTCGGACAAGATATTATATAACTAGGTAACGATGAAAGAAAGAGAATTCATTACTTATAAATATTATGAAAAACGCTAAGAATTTCTATTAAGACAGTATTAAAAATTCCAAAGAAGATTAAAAAAGTTACTGAAAAATGCCTTAAAAAATGCGAAAACGCCGAAAAATAGGTAGCGCGCCACCGATAGTTTTTTGGCGGCGCGCCGTCAAAAAAATTTTCGGCGCGTAAATTCTCTCCGCCGCCACCGAATTTCGATTCGGTGCGGCTTCGGGGACTAATCCAAAGTACATACAGTGGAAATTACAAAAAATAAAAAAGCGCGGTTTCAGTTAAAGTGACTGTTAAGATTAATTCTTCGAACAAAATAAAAAGCCTTCACTTTTTTTCGTTTACTGGGTATAGAGTCTGTGCAAATGACAAATCTAGATTGTTCCTAAAAAGAAAAAAAAAAACTTAACAGCATCCAACACAACAAAATACACTTTTACCAGCAAACATTATACCATTTTAGGATCAAATTAAGTAATTAATAAATTTTGATATTTTGTACTTGACCGTCAAATACTTTAAATTATTTACAAGATGGTTAGTGCATTAAAAAGAGAATTCATTGTTTAATTTTCATGGTCTTCGTCAAATTGAGCTCTGAATTGCTGAAATAGACCTTTAATTTGTTATTCGTCTAGATGTTTGTTTGAAACACTCTGCTCCCTTAAATCTTTGTTTTTATGGACCAGGTCTGGTTGTCTTAAAGTTTCATTTATTCTAGTTTGTTCTCACCGAGTTTAAAATTTGCGAGTTTGAAAATGTAAATATTTTATACTCCCTTTGTTATACATCTCAAGTTTCTGTTTACGTTTGAGTTTCCAAACTTATAGTACACGCGGCCTATAAAATAACGAATGTGAATATAGCAAATCAGAGGCAACTCTCTAGCGACACCTATAATAAAGATACATATGCCTGCAACATTTTTTGTCTTTATTTTACGAGACCAGTTCATATTGAAGGAAAGGTTGTGGAAACTCCAGAGGTAACTCATTTGATTAGAAAGTGATTGATCTAGTGACCTTTTAAAAAGTCAAATTTTAATGGAAGGCGAACGCTACCTATTCCCTCCCAATGCCCTCTTACTACTTGGCCTCCCGGTAACCTCATAAGAATCTGATCAAAATTTTAAGATAGCCATTTTGATCAAAATAGTTGAAAGGCTCAATCACTATGCCTTTGGCGATGGCATTAGCCAGAGTGAAGATATATGGCAAATTGCGATTGAAATTGCGAAGCTGCGACTTTTGAAATATTGTAAATATTCTTGGTAAAAAGGATTAAATATGTATTTGAAATTGTAAATTGTAATTCTCATTTTAAGGGCTGAGAGGCTTGAGCCCACTACCCTCATGTGGACTTTTATACTATTCAACACCCCTCCCCCCAACCTCAGGTTTTGACATAGGTCAGGGGGCAGACATAAATCGAAAGACGATGCGCGCATCCAGGACATTAAAATGGCATATCTGCAATATCTTGAGAACGGCTCGGGACATCAAGTTTAACTTATGGTACTTTTAGAGAAAAGGAGAGGATATGGCAAGGGGGCTTCTGATTTCTTCGTTTGGGGGGGGGGTGGGATTGTGATAACAAATTTTGGTCTCTGATCCACCAAAACACTTTTACCCTATAATGTTCTATGAAACTTAAATTCCCCGCACAGTTAACTAGCGTAGAACACCAAAAGACACTACACTCTTCTAGGTTGTCAAAATAATGTATCTGCAATCTCTTCGGAACGGCGTGGTTGGACCAGCTCCTAGTGTCAAAATGTCAATTAGATGGAACACCAAATCCTTAGACTCGTCCCCTCTGCCCTTTAGTCCCACATCAAAGTCTTAGGTTTACTTGTCCCCTCCAATACACGCTAAAAGATCAAAATTGACCCCAAAGCCAATTGAATTGTATTACAGAAGCTGTTTTGATCACCAGGCAACACATACTGTCTCTTGATTTACCTCACCACTTAACTATGGATAGATTATAGGTCCCATTGAGGCTTATAGTGCGAAGTTGTTTCAGGTATACCGAAGAAAAAAACCCTTGTATTTCCTCCCCGGCCCGCCTCTCAACACTTCCGTAAAGTTTCAATTTGATACTGTAAAAAGTTCCCGAGGCATTGCAGATGCGCCATTTTGATAGCCTGGGTAGACATAGTGTCTCTTGATTTACTTCGATACTTAACTTTGCCGAGATTATGATTTCCATAGAGGCTTAAGGTCAAAACTTTTCTTAGTGGATCCCAGAAATTTTTTTTAAACCTCTTTTTCCTTCCCCCACACACAAATTTCAAGTTTTCTTTGTCAATCCTCCCCTGTGTTTTCTCAGCCAGCACCTTTAAGTTTTAATTTCAAGCCTCAAACCGTTCTCACGATTCTGCAGGCATGCAATGTCAGCGACCTGGATGGACATAGTGTCTTTTCCTTTACTTCCATCTTCACCCCTAAGTCAAAATTTGGTCTACTTAACCCAAACTAATACTCCCTGAAAGTTTCGATTTGGTCCCCTAAACCATTTTTGAAATGTTCCAGATAATTTAAAAATTCTGCTGAACATAGCGTCTTGCGGTTTGCTCAGGTACGCGTTTTGTCTCCAGAATGGAATCTCGAATCAGGAATCCAGGATAGCGAATAACCAGTAAGAGCTCGAAGCTGAGCTACGATCAAACGTGGCTACATTTTTTACTATAGCCTATTTTTGAACTTCGGATAATTTAAACAGTTTAGAGCCACTGTCATGGGGCTGTGGGGGTGATTTGGACCATGGAGGCCTACTTGTTAGAACGTTTGACGTTTTTCGAACAAAGTGACTATTTAAAAATTTTGCTACAATATCCGTGGTCTACGGTGGTGGGTGACGGGAATAGAACAAAAGGCCACAAGAGGCAGGCTTGCTGTCCTCAAACCCATTTCAGCCCTTAAAAAAGAGCCCTAGAGCTCTTATTTTCTAATCAAATAGACCCCTTCCAAAGTTTTTTATAAAAACTCCTCCGACACAAAGCGGCCAGCAAAAATATTTTTGCCATTCTTTGGCCTTATTTTCTGTGGAGGCTTTTCATTTTTCCTTCAACATTTGGACACTCTTAGACCATATAAGTTACAAGCTAATCAAGAAACGTTTTTGAGGCTTTTTATAGCCCCAGTATAGGGGGGGGGGGAGGTGCAAGATACACGTATTTTTGTACATTAAGTGCCTCTTGGCCCGTAGCGTTAAGGTTGTAATTTCCCTACTGATCAGGTATACAAAGTCTTTGGATAATTTTCAAAGCCTTTACACCCCTCCAGCGCAAAATGTTTTACTTTTTTTTTTACCTAGAGACAGATACCTGAAAGCTACAAGGTAATTGCACAACCAATATCAAGCATCAATCAAGTCATCCTTTTTCCGATGTAAAATTTATGTGTAAAAATGACAATTTGGATTAGTTACATCCCTTTCTCTGGGAGCTGTGGGTGGATTGTCAAAACTGTATAGGTGTTAATTGGACTTTTCAACTTTTTTGAATAAAATGGCTGTTTCAAATGATTCCCTTCCAAGTTTTCATGACTGTACTTTTGAGGAGTTCTTGATCCTTTGCAAGGCCCATTTTTAGGGGGGAATAATGATTATTTGGTGGGTTTTGCTTCTAAATTGAGTTCTAATAGTCCAAAGTTCTGAGCCGACCAATAAAAGGTTTCTCATGAATTTTTTGGCTCCTTTGTTTTCGGGAGGGGAGAGAGGCCATGTTCGAGAATATTTTGGTACGTAAGGCTACCTTAGGTTAAGGATTTACAGCTTTAAGGTTTGAGTTTATCAGGAGCAAAAATTTTTGGCCCATTTTCAGCCCCTCAACCTCCTCTTCTCCCACATAAAATCGTTCTGGATTGGAATGGGTTATAGGGCTGGAGGGAGGAGCGGTTTAAAGGGGTTAGGGTGGAGGGAACTGTATTTGGATAAGGGTTGTTACACTGGGGGTGTTTGAGAGAAGGAGATTGTCATTTTTCTTTTTTTTTCATCCGTTACTATTTTAATTAGTGTCGGATGCTCCTAGAAACATTTATGTAGGTTTTTTTTTGTTATTATTTTTAATTTAGGATGATTTTAGGAATGTTTATGTGGTTAATCGCTGCGCATCAGAAAAACTTAAATTTTTCCCTGGCGTAGTGATTTATATATGTAATAGTTTATATTTTTGTTTATTATGTAAATAAAAGTAAAAAAAAATCAAAAGTTTATTCTTTTTGACCCATTAAACAATACCTGAAAGTTTTGAGCTAATCAAAGCCCATTTTAAACATGAGAACTGAAACAGAATTTCAAAAATGATGAAAGTTCTGCAAAGGAATATGCATAAAATCAATCTGGTTACACTCCTGTCTTGTAGTTTATGCCAGCTACACTGAGTTTTAATATTCCTGCTGAATGTGCCGAAATTGGTTCTTGTTGTATATTTCTATACGGTTCTTTGTTGTTAATGATATCATTTGTCATTTTTCTAAACTATCAATTCAGTTTACTGATTTGTTTGTCTTGAACATTAAAGTATATAATACATGCTATGGAAAAACTTCCAACTGGTTATCTTGGTCTATGTGTAGAAGTTTCTACTGATTACCAAAGGCTGTAATATTCAACTGCAACCGACGACAAGTTTTCTAGCAATTATCTATGCAGCCTATATGCAGCTTTAAATGCAGCAGCCTTTTAGGAGGCTGGGGGAAAGAGAAAATAAAGGTAACTTAACACAACAATTTTTACGTTTTGTATCTAGAAAAATTCAATTTTTAATAATTTTTATTACTTTACAGACCCTGGCCTTGACTTCTACGGGTGTCTGCTTATATTTATTTCAGGTAAGGATGGCTGATGGATAAGGGATGATTGTTTAAGGGTGTGTAGTAGCATCTACCTTGAAACATTAGTCCAATATATAATATTTTTTGTCAAATATAGAAAACATAGATAATTTAGTGCAATACGAAGAGCCCATACCTAGTTACAAATATGTCCTTAAAGATAGCCAGTAAATGTATATAATATGTTTTACATTTGGATAGACAATTGACTCTCACTAGAGAACTAAATAAAAAATATTTTTTTATATTTGGTATTTTTAAGTATTTTAATGTTGCTCATTACTTTCAGTCGAACAAAATGTTTTCTTTTTCATTTAATTACTGACTGTTTTCAAATCACACCGGGGCCCCCCTTCCTTTTAAACTTTCTCCTGGAAAATTCCCTTGGGAGACTTTACTCACTATGGAAATTTTGCCCCATGGAAAGTCCCTTTCCGCAAAAAATTCTCATTACCACGAACAATTCTTATATATTTCACAATAACAAATATTACTTGGAAACAATGGACAAATTGCATATATTAAAGTCCTTTCCGTAGGGACAGTGGTTGTCATGTCATCCCCAGGGGTATAGGTTCTGAACCTTGAAACTATGCTGAAGAAAATCGCTATATTAAAATCTTAATCGAATGTCTTTATCGAAGGAAAAACTTAAAAATGGCACTAGAACTTTTAATTTCTGTTCGAATAGAAAAAAAGGACCACTGTTCCATTACGATCATCCATCAGAAAAAAAATAAAATAAACGCGCATTCGGGATCTTTCTTCTGGTTTACAATGCAAAATGCCACATTTTTGTAGATAGGAACTTAAAATCTCTATAGTAGGGTTCTCTGATATGCTGAATCTGACGGTGAGATTTTGATTCAGATTGCTTGAATTCTGGGGGACATTCCTCGGATTTTAGAAAATAGAAAACAAATTTTCAGGTTTGTGGCCTTTGATGGGTAACAGTAAACTTGGTGAATACTGTAAATCAAACAGTTCGTGGTGACGAAATGAGCAAGGAGCGACCCGGCTCTATAGTAACCGAAACTCTAAAAAACGAAATTTTATTACCATTAGTTACATCAGAAGAATCGAATTTTTATGCTGATTTTAAATATATGATGATCAAGTTTAAATATGATCAAGTTTAGTTTTAACTATCAGAAGTTACGAGCCGGAGAAAATTTGCCTCATTTCAGAAAATAGGGGGAAACACCCCCTAAAAGTCATTCACACCAACAAATTCAGTGTATCAGAGGATCCGATTGTAAAAGTTTCAAGCTCCTATCTACAAAAAAAATTGCCAGAAGACAGATCATGGTCTTGTGTTTATTTATTTTTATTCTAGGGGTGATCGTATCAACCCAGTAGTTCTACAATATCGCGAGAGGGCTCATTCTGATGAAAATTTAAAAGTTCTAGTGCCCTTTTTAAGTGACCAAAAACCTGAAAGGCACCTAGACCCCCTCCCACGCTCATTTTCCCCTAAAGTCACTGGATCAAAATTCTGAGATACCCATTTTGTTCAGCATAGTCGAAAAACCTAATAACTATGTGTTTCGGAACGACTTGATCCCCCAGAGTCCCTGCAGGAGGGTCTACAAGTTATAAACTTCGACCATTGTTTACATACAGTAAGGGTTATTGGGAAGTGTACAAGCAGCATTAAAACCTAAAAAGAATAAGAATTATTGCGTGAATAAGGGGGTTCATCTCGTTCGCAATACCTCGCTCTTTACGCTAAATTATTTTTAGTGATTTCAACTGTTTGTTCGACGGCCTTTGTGATTCAGGGACCATTCTTAAAGAATTGGGACAAAATTCAAGCTTTAGTGTAAAGAGTGAGGTATTGACGAGGGGGGCAAACCCTCTCATATACGTAATAAAAAGCTACAAATATAGAAGTTCGTTACGTAAGTTAATTCGTAAGTTACATATATTTATTACTAACAAAAACGTTCGTAAAAAAATAAAAAGTTCTAGTTGCCTTTCTAAGTAACCAAAATCGGAGGGCAACTAGGCCTCCTTCCTCACCTGTTTTTTATCACCATCGTCCGATCAAAACTATGAGAAAGCCATTTAGCCAAAACAAAATATGCAAATTTTGTTTTCATCATTCATGTTCTGTGAGCCAAAATCTAAACATGCATTAATTTAAAAACGTTCAAAAATTAAACAAAAAACACGTTTTTTTTAACTGAAAGTAAGGAGTGACATTAAAACGTAAGACGAATAGAAATTATTCCATATATGAAAGGGGTTGTCCCTTCCTCGACGCTTCGCTCTTTACGCTAAAGTTTTTTATTTTTTTAAAAAGTAGAGTTGTGAGAAAGAGTCAAACTATAGCGAAAGAACCAGACGTCGAAGAGGGGACAATCCCTTTCATATACCGAATAATTCCTGTTCATTTTAAGTTTTAATGGCGCTCCTTACTTTCAGTTTAAAAAAAAAAAACTAATTTAGAATCAGAGGCAACACTATAGCGTTGGCCATACTGAAGGCCATAAGGCTCCAAAGTTGTTTTTTTTTCCCAGAGGAGCTTCATATAGAAGGTCGTCGAATAAGGTTTGGAGGGGGCTCATTCACTTGAAAATTGGATGTTCTAGTGGCTTTTTAAAGAGCTAAAAGTGATAGGAGGACAACTGGCATTCCTCGCCCTTCTATCCAAAAATACATCAGATAAAAATTTTGAGATAGCCATTTTGTTAAAAATAGTTCAAAGATCAGATAAAAAAAAACTCCTGGTTCAACACCAACCCTTAGGGCCTGGGGGCAAGCGTTGTAAATTATGTCATTGGGATATACATGGCTCTTATGGAAGAGGTGCTCGTATAAACTTAAGAGGGTGCTCATTTGATTCAGAATCGAAGGTTCTAGTTCACTTATTAAGAGTCAAAAGAGATCGGAGGGTAACTAGCCCCCCTCATACCCTTACGTCCCAAAGTCCATCCGAAAAGAAATTTCAGATAGTCATTTTGTTAGAAATAGCTCAAACATCACAAACAAAAACTCCAGGGTCGAAATGAACCCTCAGAGCGGGTGGGGGGCAAGCGTTTTAAATTATGGCCGGGGGACACACTAATTGTTAGCCATCAATAGAAAAAGGCTTGCTCCTTTGTAGCTGATCACTGCCCCAAGATGGGATGAAGCCAAGAGGAGTTGTTCTCCCCCCCCCCTAACATACACATTTATACATAAATAGGAACCTGAATCCCCTCTATTTAAAAAATTGTGCTCACTAACTATTGAATAGTTTTAATTCTATCGCTTTTTACACATTTACTTGTTGTTTAAATAAAAGCCCTTTGGCTGAGTTCGGACTCACGAACCGCCAAAACCACAAACTTTAAAAAATGATGTTCCGCTTATGCCCATTGGTGAAAATTGCAATTGTTAAATTGACATCGGATATACCAAACATTTTTTTCAAGAAAATTGAGATGACTTAGTTTATAGTGAAAGATAACCCATTAATTTTAGCATCACAGCCTTTTCCATTAAATCGTGAATCTGAGTAAGAATGCCATGTCAGGATACAAGAAAATGTGCAAGGAAGCAAAAACCTCGGGAGATGCAATCGTCCTCAAGTAAGTAGTTTCTAGCTAGGGGAGAGATATCCAGCCTCAAATTTTTCTAGGCCGGGTCTCTTTTTTTTTATTTAAATGTGCAGACAATAAAAATGGTTGTTAGAATTTTTTTTAGGGAGGGTTTTACAGGAATAAATAAATAAGAAACTCGTCATTAATTTGTTTATGTGAAATTTTTAATATTTTTACAAGACGAGCAAACATTTCGGGGGGGGAGGGGGGAGGGTAAAGCCCGTAACAACCCCCCCCCCCCCTGGATACGGCCTTACCTACAGTTAAACGACGCAAAACTTTCGAGTAGAAAACGGGGTGTCCTTTACCTACGAGATGCGACAACCATTTCCAATTTTTTTCAAGAAAAATTTTTATAACACATTTCCTAACAATTAGAAATTTCTAAGCATTCCTAAGAACAATCAAACAAGAAATCAGAAAACTCAATGAACCAATTAATGTAGTGTAATAAGTTTAAAAGGATGGGTTATAAGTCCCAATTTGATCAAAATGTCACAACAATTTGTGAATTACGGAAGTCAGGCTTTGCTTATGCGGTGTCAGGACCTATTGACTTTCAGCGGAAACTATTGAAATTAACATTTTCAAAAATTGATGCGTTACCCCAAACGGAAGTACTTATGCAAACGCGTTCTCTGAGTATTTTACCAAGAAATAGAAAAACACGCACCAAAAAATAATGTTAAATCTGGTAAAGTGCAAGTTTAACATCAGCGGATAGAGTGGGAGTTTAATAGGGAGCAAAGAATGGCATTAATGGACAAAATTGGTGGTGGGGATGTTTCAAAATCTAGGGAGGGGAGCAATTTTATTTTTTTTCCAATTTCCCTAATGAAAATGAAAAAAGGCCTGTTCTCCGATCATCAACCAAATAAAATCATTTATCAAAGCCTGAATCAATCATTCATCATTTAACACAACAATATTTGGTTTGTGAATGCCCAGACCCCAATCGACACAACTGATGACTGGCAGCCTCCTCATGTTTGTGGCAGTTTGATTTCGTTTGAAGCTATAATATTGTTCTTTATTTTCATAATATGAAAAAAACTTCGTTTTCTTAAAGAGTTAAAGAGGCTGCGTCCCAAAGTCGAACCTTAAAACGTACAAGAATTAGGAGGGGCAGTTGGGGGGCTGACGCCCCCCAAACCTCCTTTTTTCAAGACTCTTTTGTACAAGTTTTTTATTTTGTTAATTAAAAGAGGACCTTTCCGAAGCCAAGAGCGGGGGGTTACCTGTACAAAAGAGTCTTTGAAAGCAGGGGGTTTGGGGGGCGGCAGCCCCCCAACTGCCTCTCCTAATTCCTGTACGTTTTGAGGTTCGACTTTGGGACGCAGCCTCTTTAACTCTTTAAGAAAACGACGTTTTTTTCATATCATTTCTGTACGTTTTTCTACAATCCATGGTGGATGTAATTTAATAATAATTTACCATGTTTATTTTCTCGCTTTCTGTATCAATAAATTCAAACTGACAAAATTATCTAATTTTGATAATTTTAATAGTTTAGCAGCTTAATTAAAAATTTAGCAGCTAGTGGTTTTTACCCACCCGCCTCCGGTTTATGGGCCCAGCGCGCTTCCGCTGCGCCAAGCTGCTGTTATGCTTGTTATCAAACAAGTTATTACAATAGAAAATTTCACCAACGGCTTCAATTAGGAAATCAATTTAAATGGTTCTTTTAACTTGGTTCCATCAAGCCTTACCCCCGCTTCAGTATAAATTCTTGTGAACATTCCAGTATGTAATTCTGATCACATGTTTCCATGTCTATTTTCTCCCTTTCTGTATCAATAAATTCAAACTGACAAAATTACCTAATTTTACAAATTTTAAAAAGTTAGCAGCTGGCGGTCTCGATCCACCGACCTCTGGGTTATGGGCCCAGCACGCTTCCGCTGCGCCAAGCTGCTGTTAGTGTAAGAATTTTTCAAACAAGTGATGTCAAGGAGGCACACTCGTGCCTCTTTAAAGAGGCGAACCACGACAATGTTAAGCGATCTTCGGTTCCAGTGGTCGCAGAGGGATGGAGAGGGATGCATTTCGTAGCCCGAGCCCCAACTAAGAAACCTGCCAAATTTCATCTCCCTCCGACTTTTCCTTCATGGGGAAAATCTGGCCGAAAGTTTCGACCACCCAACCCCACCCCCCCCCCTTTAACGTTGTCCGAGGCTGAAATTCACAATTTAAGGTCCCCTAGGGCCCAGGAGCTTATCCGCGAAATTTCAGCTCGATCCGATAACTCCTTCCCTGTTTTCCAGAAACCACAAATAGCCACTTAATGTTCATTTTCTTTTTTTTCTGCCACGCCTACAGGTCACAGCCGACATCGGATCTGGGTGTACGAAGACTCATTCGACGCAGAATTCTTCGAGTAATTTTCCTGGAAAGTTTCGTCGGAAAATCTTAACCCCCCGATTTTCTAGCTTAGAAAAATCCCCATTGAAGGTAAAATTTTCTCTTGTAATAACATCACTTGTTTGAAAAATTCTTACACTAACAGCAGCTTGGCGCAGCGGAAGCGTGCTGGGCCCATAACCCAGAGGTCGACGGATCGAAACCACCAGCTGCTAACTTTTTAAAATTTGTAAAATTAGGTAATTTTGTCAGTTTGAATTTATTGATACAGAAAGGGAGAAAATAGACATGGAAACATGTGATCAGAATTACATACTGGAATGTTCACAAGAATTTATACTGAAGCGGGGGTAAGGCTTGATGGAACCAAGTTAAAAGAACCATTTAAATTGATTTGCTAATTGAAGCCGTTGGTGAAATTTTCTATTGTAATAACTTGTTTGATAACAAGCATAACAGCAGCTTGGCGCAGCGGAAGCGCGCTGGGCCCATAAGCCGGAGGCGGGTGGGTAAAAACCACTAGCTGCTAAATTTTTAATTAAGCTGCTAAACTATTAAAATTATCAAAATTAGATAATTTTGTCAGTTTGAATTTATTGATACAGAAAGCGAGAAAATAAACATGGAAAATTATTATTAAATTACATCCACCATGGATCGTAGAAAAACGTACAGAAATAATATGAAAAAAACTTCGTTTTCTTAAAGAGTTCAAGAGGCTGCATCCCAAAGTCGAACCTTAAAACGTACAGGAATTAAGAGAGGCAGTTGGGGGGCTGCCGCCCCCCAAACCCCCCGCTTTCAAAGACTCTTTTGTACAGGTAGCCCCCCGCTCTTGGCTTCGGAAAGGCACTCTTTTAATTAACAAAACAAAAAACCTGTACAAAAGAGTCTTTAAAAGCGGGGGGTTTGGGGGGCGGCAGCCCCCCAACTGCCTCTCCTTATTCCTGTACATTTTAAGGTTCGACTTTGGGACGCAGCCTCTTTAACTCTTTAAGAAAACGGAGTTTTTTTCATATTATTATTACAAGAGAAAATTTTACCTTCAATGGGGAAATGGGTTTTTCTAAGCTAGAAAATCGGGGGGTTAAGATTTTCCGACGAAACTTTCCAGGAAAATTACTCGGAGAATTCCGCGTCGAATGAGTCTTCGTACACCCAGATACGATGTCGGCTGTGACCTGTAGGCGTGGCAGAAAAAAAAGAAAATGAACATTAAGTGGCTATGCGTGGTTTCTGGAAAACAGGGAAGAAGTTATCGGACCGAGCTGAAATTTCGCGGATAAGTTCCTGGGCCTTAGGGGACCTTAACTTGTGAATTTCAGCCCGATCGGACAACGTTAAAGGGGGGGGGGGGGTGGGGTTGGGTGGTCGAAACTTTCGGCCAGATTTTCCCATGAAGGAAAAGTCGGAGGGAGATGAAATTCGGCAGGTTTCTTAGTTGGAGCTCGGGCTACGAAATGCATCCCTCCCCATCCCTCTGCGACCACTGGAACCGAAGATCGCTTAACATTGTCGTGGTTCGCCTCTTTAAAGAGGCACGAGTGTGCCTCCTTGATTTGCAACAATGTTTTTTTTGTCCTTTATTGTATAGAGGGTGTCTTTCCCTTCATACCACACAACTTTAGATTAGAAATAATTTGAATTTCATATTAACAGAAATGAGTACAATATAGAAAGTACTGGTGACTATGTAGAGATTTTGGCTAACAAGTTCATTTTTTATTCATCTAGATTCTTTTAGTTTTCATATAAATTATTCGAAAATGGGGGGGCTGCCACCCATTTAACCTCTTACGTTCTCTATGCTGGCTTAAAAAACATTTTCAATAGTTTTGCCTCCAGTAAATATTTTCAGATCAACGGGTAGAATATTTCATTTAAATATAAATTTAATCCCTGTCCAATGAAATAAGATATTCCTCCTTATCTTTTTATTTTATAGACTGAGATATTATTTTATCTTGCCAAAAATAAATGTCAACTAGTTTACTATTTTGCCTATTTTGTTTGCAAAATTTCATCAAGTTGGTTTTCTATCTGGAGTTGATTCTTTTTTCTTTCGATTTTTTTCTTTTGTTTTACACAAGTTAATTACTATCCTGTCCGATTTTGGTTAGTTTTTACTACTGCAGAATTTAATACTTAACATCGTTGGCCAAAATTGCAGATCTTCCTTACAAGATACTTAAAACAGCAATTTGTCGTGGTAAAATCTCTACCTTTACCTACAAAGGGTATTAGAACTTGGGAGCTAGGCGCATTCACCCCGAAGAATTTACCACCCCCTTGGGTATAATTCCCACACCTGCGGAACATTCTCCATCGCAGAAACTTCCTCCCACAAGCAAAATTGAGCAGCCAAAAAGAAAGTATGACAAATAAAATTAATGAAGAAAAAAATAATTTGGGAATATTCTACCAATAATTCAAAATATGTATGTATGTATTTACTTATAACCCATCATGCAAAATAATGAAGTGATGGAGTACATTGAAAAAAAAAGGAAAAAAAAAGAAAGAAACAACATATCATAATTACATTCTAAAATACAAACAAAAATAATTCCACGTCAAAAAACAACATTTTGCCATTCATGGCCGCTTTGCTTATTGCACATGTGTACATTCAGCTCAGCTAACTTAGCACACGGGTCAGACAATCTATATTTTTTCATCAAATAGGAGTTATATATATATATATATATATATATATATATATATAAATATATATATATATATATATATATATATATATATATATATATATATATATATATATATATATATATATATATATATATATATATATATATAGTTATATTTGACAAATATAGTCAAAATGTATGGTTGAAAATATTTTGTAGTATTTTTTTTTAGATTTTTATTTATTTTAATTCTTTTTTGTGTTTTTTGGGGGGTTGAGTTATCATAACAGCGCAATATAAAGGTTAAAGAAGATAATTTGATATTATTAATTTAGTGGCAACTGTAGAAGAATTGCCCTATGATATAAGTGCAAAAAGATAACAGGCTGGGATTTAAAAGTACGAGCAGTTACTTCCCGTGGATTAATTTAAAAAAAAACACAAGTTTTCTCAAGGAAAGCGAAGAGCGAAGTTGAAACTTAATACGGACAAAAATTATTACTTCACAGCCTACCTAACAAATATCAATAAAACTAATGCAAATAAATCAACTTGTGATATGTCCCTATGTTTGTAGGATTACAGAAAACTAGCGCTTTACTCGAAACACAAAACAATATAGGAATTCTGGTACGGTATTAAATAAAAAAAAACTAATTTTTTTAGCTGGAAGTAAGGAGCGACATTAAAACTTAAAACGAACAGAAATTACTCCTTATATGAAATGAGTTGTCCGCTCCGCAATCCCTCGCTCTTTACGCTAAAGCTTTTAATTGTTTTAAAAAGTATAATTGTGGCAAAGAGTCAAACTTTAGCATAAAGAGCGAGGGATTGCGGAGGGGACAACTCATTTCATATACGGAGTAATTTCTGTTCGTTTTAAGTTTTAATATCGCTCCTTACTTTCAGCTAAAAAAATTAGTTTTTTTTTATTTAATTTCTGAACGTTTTTGAATTAATGCATGTTTGGTTTTGGCTCTCCGCACATAAATTATTAAAATGAAATTTGTATATTAATTCTTTTTTTGGCTAAATGGCTTTCTCTTAGTTTTGATCAGACGATTTTGAGAAATAAGGGGTGGAGAAGGAGGCCTAGTTGCCCTCCAATTTTTCGGTTACTTAAAAAGGCAACTAGAACTTTTAATTTTTAACGAACGTTTTTATTAGTAAAAAATACACGTAACTTAAGAATTAACTTACGTAACAAACTTTCATAACCTTATATTTTTATTATGTATTCTAGGGGGTTTATACCCTCGTTAATGCTTCGCTCTTTACACTAAATCGTAAGTTTTGTCCTAATTCTTTAAGAATGACCCCTGAATCAGAAAGGCCGTAGAATAAATAGTTGAAATTACTAAAAATACTTTTGCATAAAGAGCAAGGTATTTATCTCCTCCTAAATACCTCGCTCTTTATGCTAAAGTATTTTTAGAACCCCTCATATGTGTAATAATCTCTGTTCGTTTTAAGTTTCAATGCTACTTCTTCCTTTCATTTGGAAAAACGTTTTCATGTTTATTTTTCATTGTTTTCTTATAGTAATGCTAGAAAATCCTGCGCCCTTTTCATTGAATTTTTCTTCTCCCATGACAGATTCCTCCAAGGAAAGATCCTCCAACATAGCCCCCTCTCCTCAGTCCCACCCCCAAACAAAATAAAATCCCCCTGAAAACGTCTTTACACTTCCCAATACTCATTACTATATATAAACACTGGTCAAAGTTTGTAACTTGCAGCCCCTCCCCCAGGGATTGTGGGGGAGTAAGTCATCCCCAAAGACATAGTTATTAAGGTTTTTGACTATGCTGAACAAAATGGCTATCTCAAAATTTTGATCCGTTGACTTTCAGAAAAAAAATGAGCGTGGGAGGGGGCCTAGATGCCCTCCAATTTTTTGGTCACTTAAAAGGGCACTAGAACTTTTCATTTCCGTTAGAATGAGCCCTCTTGTGACATTCTAGGACCACTTAGTCGATACGATGACCCCTGGGAAAAAAAACAAACAAAAAAAAACAAATAAACACGCACCCATGATTTGTCTTCTGGCAAAAATACAAAATTCCACATTTTTGTAGATAGGAGCTTGAAACTTCTACAGTAGGGTTCTCTGATACGCTGAGTCTGATGGTGTCATTTTCGTTAAGATCCTACGACTTTTAGGGGGTGTTTCCCCCTATTTTCCTAAATAAGGCAAATTTTCTCAGGCTTGTAACTTTTGATGGGTTAGACTAAACCTGATGAAACTTATATATTTAAAATCAGCATTAAAATGCGATTCTTTTGATGTAGCTATTGATATCAAAATTCCATTTTTTTGAGTTTTGGTTACTATTGAGCCGGGTCGCTCCTTACTATAGTTCGTTACCACGAACTGTTTGAAAAGTAAACCATTTAAGGACACTTTTAACAGAATAAAAGTAAAGCATTTTTAGATTGTTGCTATATATTTTTTTTTGTTTATTTTGGCGTAATTTCTGCACAATGAACTCAGTTCAATAACTGACTGTTGTTTTGGATCTGAAAAGGATATTTCATGATTATTTTGTAGACAAGTTCGAAGTAAAGGAATTATGAGTATTCAGACTGCACACTCGCTTTAGAATTTGTATTACAACTTGAAACTCTCCGTTTTATAAAGAGAAATAACTGGATTTCCACAGTTCATGTTACGGTTGGTATGTTTTTCATTTTAACTAATACTAGGTGAGACCAAGATATGACCTGTTAAATCAATCCATTATTTTATATGCTGTATAATGCGTTTAAATTTATTATTTTTAGCCTAACTTTTTAACATAATTTTAATTGTATACAGAAAGGTTACTCATATCACAGCTCCTGTAAGACTACTAAAAGCGTTATGGATTAGTTTAGTGTTGTGAGGCTACGTATTTATTTTTGATTCTTAAATCAATATTCTTGTTTTTTATACTTGGTTTTTGTGTTTTCAGAAAAGCGCTAGTTTTCTGCAATACTAAAAACATAGGGAAATATCACCAGTTGATTTATTTGCATTCGTTTTATTGGTATATGTTAGGTAGGATGTGAAGTAATAATTTTTGTCCGTTTTAAGATTCAAATTGGCTCTTTACTTCCCTTGGGAAAACTTATAAATCAATCTTTGCTCGTTTTTGATTAATATTAATTTAGCAACAACACTGCCATGACCGTTTTTATTTATACGGAATGATTTCTGTTCGTTTAAAGTTTCGCTATTGTTCCTTATTTCAGTTGAAAATTTATTTTTATGGAATTTGGGATTAACCAAGTGACATATAGCGATCGCAAGTTCTGTCGGTCTGTCGGTCGATCTGTCTGTCGGTCTGTCGGTCGGTATGTCTGTCCCGGTTTTGCTAGTTTAGGCACTTCCAGATAAGCAAGGACGATGAAATTTGGCAAGCGTATCAGGGACCAGACCAGATTAAATTAGGAATGATCGTTTCCTCGATTCGACCATCTGGAGGGGGGAGAGTGGGGGGACGGTTAATTCAGAAAAGTGGAGGGATCGGGATGAAACTTGGTTGGAAAAATAAGCACAAGTCCTAAATACGTGATTGCTATGAGCGGAAGGATCCGATCTCTTTGGGGGTTGGGGAGGGTTAATTCTGAAAAATTCGAAAAAATGAGGTATTTGTAACTTACGAAGGAGTGATCAGATCTTAATGAAATTTCATATTTATAAGGATCTCGTAAATCAGATTTCTCATTTTAAATACCGACCGGATCATTGGGGGGAGTTGGGGCGGGGGGAAACGGGAATCTTGAAAAAGGCTTAGAGTGGAGAGATCAGGATGAAACTTGGCAAGACGAATGAACACAAGTCCAAGGTACGTGGCTGACATAACCGGACTGGATCCGCTTTCTTTGGGGAAGCTCGGGGGGATTCGGAAACGTTAGAAAAAATGAGGCATTTGTAACTTACGAACGGGTAATAAGATCTAAATGAAATTTGATATTTAGAAGAATGTTGTGCTTCAGAGCTGTTATTCTAAATCATGACCAGATCTGGTGACATTGGGGTGAGTTGGAGGGGGAAACCGAAAGTCTTGGAAAACGTAAAAATTGAGGTATCTTTATCTTACGAATGTGTGATCGAATCTTAATGAAACTCGATATATAGAAAGATTTTATGTTTAAGATGCTCCATTTTTAATTCAAATCGGATTCAGGGACACAGGGAGCTGGGGGGGGGGAAAGAAATCTTGGAAACCAGAAATCTTGGAATACGCTTAGAGTAGAGAGATCAGGATGAAACTTTATGGGAAGAATAAGCACAAGTTCTAGATACATGATTGACCTAATTGGAATGGATCTGCTCTCTTAGGGGGAGTTGGGGGGTCGTTAATTCAGAAAAATTGGAAAAATTGAGGTATTTTTTACTTAAGAACAAGTGACCGGATCTTAATGAAAATTAAATAAAAAAACAAGTTTTTTTTAACGGAAAGTAAGGAGCGACATTAAAACTTAAAACGAACTGAAATTACTCCGTATATGAAAGGGGCTTTTCCTCCTCAACGCCTCGCTCTTTACTTTAAAGCTTGACCCTTTCTCTTATCTCTACTTTTTAAAAGAGTAAGAAACTTTAGCGTAAAGAGCGTTAAGGAGGAAAAGCCCCTTTCATATACGGAGTAATTTCTGTTCGTTTTAAGTTTTAATGTCGCTCCTTACTTTGCGTTAAAATTTTTTTAATAATTAATAATTAAACGCTTAAATAATTAAAACGAAATTTGCATATTAATTAATTGCAATTAATCGGAAGATTTTGAGAAAAAAGAAGCGAGGGAGGAGGCCTAGTTACCCTTCAAGTTTTTGATTACTTGAAAAAGCAACTAGAACTTTTAATTTTTTACAAACGTTTTCATTGGTAAGAAATATACGTAACTTACGAATTAACTTACGTAACGAACTTCTATATTCGTATGTTTTATTGCGTATATGAGGGGGTTCAACCCTTGTCGATACCTCGCTCTTTACACTAAAGCTTAGATTTTGTCCCATTCCTTAAGAATGACCTCTGAATCACAAAGGCCGTAAAATAAATAGTTGAAATTACTAAAAATACTTTAGCGTAAAGAGTGAGGTATAACGAGGAGGTAAACCCCTCATATGCGTAATAATTTTTGTTCGTTTTAAGTTTTAATGCTGCTCCTTACTTTCAGTAGAAAAAACTTTTCAAATTTATTTTTTCATTGTTTTTTCAAATAAAGCTAGAAAATCCTGCGCTCCCTTCATTGAAATTATCTTCCCCCATGAGAGGTCTCTCCATCGAAATATCCTCCCACGTAATCCCCCCTCTAAACTCTCTCCCCTAAACCAAAAAAAAAATCCTCCTGAAAACGTCTGTACACTTCCCAATAACCATTACTATATGTAAACACAGGTCAAAGTTTGTAACTTGCAGCCCCTCCCACGGGGACTGCGGGGGAGTAAGTCGTCCCTAAGGACATAGTTATTAGGTTTTTCGAATAATGTGAATAAAATGGCTATCTCAAAATTTCGATCTGGTGACTTTGGGGGAAAATGAGCATGGGAGGGGGCCTAGGTGCCCTCCAATTTTTTGGTCACTTAAAAAGGGCACTAGAACTTTTAATTTCAGTTGGAATGAGCCCTCTCGCAAGATTCTAGGACCACTCAGTCGATACGATCACCCCTGGGAAAAAAACAACAAACAAACAAAAAAAAAGAAAAAAACAAATAAACACGCATCCGTGGTCTGTCTTCTGGCAAAAAATGCGAAATTCCACAGTTTTGTAGATAGGAGCTTGAAACTTCTACAATAAGGTTCTTTGATACGCTGAATCTGATGGTGTGATTTTCGTTAAGATTGTATGGGTTTTAGGCGGTGTATCCCCCTATTATCTAAAGATCTGGTGACATTGGGGGTGGAGTTGGAGGAGGAAACCTGAAATCTTAGAAAACGTTGAGAGCGGAAAGATTGGGATGAAACTTAGTAGGTAGAATAAACAAATGTCGTAGATATGTGATTGATGTAACCGGACTGAATCCACTCCCTTTTGGGGAGTTAGGGGGGGTCCAGTGCGAGTTTAGTGCTTCTGGACGTGCTAGAACGATGCAAATTGGTAGACGTGTGAGAGACCTGCACAAATTGACTTGCTAAAGTCGTTTTCCCCGATTCGACCATCTGGGGGGCTGAAGGGAGAGGAAAAATTAGAAAAAATTTGGTATTTTTAACTTACGAGTGGGTGATCGGATTTTAATGAATTTTGATATTTAGAAGGAACTCGTGTCTCAGAGCTCTTATTTTAAATCCCGACCGGCATTAAGCCTCTGATTTTCCTTTTAAATCATTCCATTGATTCTTAGAATTTTGCTAGAGCTCATGCCATATGAGCTCTTGGCTCTTGGCTCTTCCAGCCTCGTCACAAGTGCCATCTGAGCTCTTGTTTTATATAATTTCTAATCACCTCCAATCTAGGCGAGATAAGACACCTCGACCCTTATTAAGGAGCTGAACTAAGAAGCCGTACAAGAATTGAAGGAAAAAATAAGTTTAGACTGGGAAAAAAAATCAAATCATAATTAATCGTGTCGTATCTTTTTGTAAAAATTAAAAAAAGAAATAGATCTTTAATTCTTTGTTTAAAAAAAATTAAATTTAGTAGCACTTAAGAAATTAGCTCCAGATGAGCAGCTTCGACAAAAAAGGTCCGCTAAGGTTAACTTAGCGGACAAGTTTGTATATCGACATGCTAGCGGAAAATATTGCTAGCTCAACAGAAATTTGCCTTTAGGCTTAGGGATTTATTTGACCTGTCCCTAAATAGAAAATATAGTCAAACAGTTCGTGGTAACGAACTGTAGTAAGGAGCGACCCGGCTCAATAGTAACCGAAACTCTAAAAAATGCAATTTTGATACCAATAGTTACATCAAAAGAATCGAATTTTAATGCTGATTTCAAATATATAAGTTTCATCAAGATTAGTTTTACCCATCAAAAGTTACGAGCCTGAGAAAAATTTTCCTCATTTTAGATAATAGGGGGAAACACCCCCTAAAAGTCATACGATCTTAACGAAAATCACACCGTAAGATTCAGCGTATCAGAGAAACTTATTGTGGAAGTTTTAAGCTTCTATATACAAAAATGTGGAATTTCGCATGTTTTGCCAGAAGACAAATCACAGATGCGTGTTTATTCGTTTTGTTGCTTGTTTTTTTTGTTGTTTTTTTTTCCTGGGGTGATCGTATCGACTCAGTGGTCCTAGAATGTCGCAAAAGGGCTCATTCTAATGGAAATTAAAAGTTCTAGCGGCCTTTTTAAGTTACCAAAAAAATTGGAGGGCACCTAGACCCCCTCCGACGCTCTTTTTTCCCAAAAGTCACCGGATCAAAATTCTGAGAAAGTCATTTTGTTCACCATAGTCGAAAAACCTAATAACCATGTCTTTGGGGACGATTTACTCCCCCGCGGTCCCCGTGGGAGGGGCTGCAAGTTACAAACTTTGACCTTTGTTTACATACAATAATGATAATTGGGAATTGTACAGACGTTTTCAGGGGGATGTTTTTGGTTTGGGAGAGAGTTGAGGGGGGGGGCTACGTGGGAGGATCTTTCCATGGAGGAACTTCTCATGGGGGAAGAGACTTTCAATGGAGGGGACGCAGGATTTTCTAGCTTTATTTAAAAAACAATGAAAAAATAAATATGAAAAGTTTTTTCGACTAAAAGTGAGGAGCAGCATTAAAACTTAAAACGAACATAAATTATTACGCATGTGAGGGGTTTACGTCCTCGTAATACCTCGCTCTTTACGCTAAAGTATTTTTAGCTATTTCAACTATTTATTCTACGGCCTTTGTGATTCAGGGGTCATTCTTAAGGAAATGGGACACAATTTAAGCTTTAGTGTAAAGAGCGAGGTATCGAAGAGGGATGAGCCCCCTCATATACGCAATAAAAACATACGAATATATAAGTTCGCTACGTAAGTTAATTCGTAAGTTACGTATATTTTTCACTTATGAAAACGTTCGTAAAAAAATTAAAAGTTATAGTTGCCTTTTTAAGCAATCAAAAAATTGGAGGGCAACTAGGCCTCCTCCCTCGCTGCTTTTTCTCAAAATCTTCCGATTAAAACTATGAAAAAGCCATTTAGCCCAAAAAAATTAATATGCAAATTTCGTTTTAATTATTTATGTGCGGAGAGCCAAGATCAAAACATGCATTAATTCAAAAACTCCAGAAATTAAACAAAAAAAAAACAAGTTTTTTTTAATGAAAGTAAAGAGCGACATTAAAACTTAAAACGAACAGAAATTACTCCGTATATGAAAGGGACTGCTTCCTCATCAACGCCCCGCTCTTTACACTAAAGTTTTTTACTGTTTTAAAAAGAAGAGTTGAGAGAAAGAGTCAAACTTTATCGTAAAGAGCGGGGCGTTGATGAGGAAGCAGCCCCTTTCATATACGGAGTAATTTCCGTTCGTTTTAGGTTTTAATGTCGCTCTTCACTTTCA
The DNA here is from genome assembly GCF_032884065.1 of Artemia franciscana. Lineage (NCBI taxonomy): Eukaryota > Metazoa > Arthropoda > Branchiopoda > Anostraca > Artemiidae > Artemia > Artemia franciscana. Next base: position 12,172,353 of record NC_088883.1, on the reverse strand, counting down.
TTTAGAAAAACTTAGTTTTTTTTTGTTTAGTCATTACTTAGAAATGAATGGAAATTTCACAATAAGATTATGTCTTGTGTGGGTACGATAAATGGTATTATAAACTAAGTTTGTTTTCATTTTAAAAATTTTGGGAAAAATTACCTGAATTCTCCTACGGAACTGTTTTCTTTTTTTTCTTCCTCTTTGGATGCAGAATCTTACGTATGGAGAGAATATTACGGTGGGATTGTCAAGTAAATAATTGGAATAAGTAATTATAACAATAAATAACCCTTCTTTTAATGTACAACTTTGAGCGGTTCCAGAACCACATGCCTAGAATTCTCCAGCCACTAAGTGGCAAAGGGTTGAGGTCAGGGGCGCAATTCGCTATGGGTTAGAGGGGGAAACTTCTTCTCCCAGATCTCAGTTTTTTCCCAAGACCCCAGTTTGCCCTCCCAGCTGGAATTCGTTTCTCCAAAAATGTTGTTAAAACTAAGATAAGCCTGCATAATTCAGGCATCCACTGAACCAGGTCAATTTTCTTTCGTACATCTTTACCTTTCTTATCACTATAAGGCTCGTTTCTTCAGTTTTCTCTGTCATTTTCACTTGGTTTGGGAAAGTTGTCACCAATTTTGACCCCCCCCCCCCGGAGAACTTTGACAGAATTATGTCATTCGTTGGGTTATGGATTTAGTCATCTACTTGGAATGTCGTTGCAAACCATGAAATGGATGACCTTTATTCCCTTTGAATCAAAATGCTTGACCCAATACCTTCCTGGGGCATGCCTTAAAAAATGAGTGCATGACATTTACAAAGACAGTGACATTATCTGAAAATGATCGTATAGAAGGGAAAAGGTCATGATTAAAAAAAAAACAAGCAGGAATCGAACGCAAGACACTCTAGCTTGAAGTCAAACGCTGTACTAACAAAACCATGCCTCTAATAATCTAATTTAATATATTGGTGTTTGTACCTTAATTGCTTAACTTATTCAGGAAGCTTGGAGAAGGAACGTGCGGGAGGTGTTCTTGAAACCTCCAATTAAGGGTTTGAGACCATAATTATCACAATAATGATATCGTTTTATGCTTCCAAGCTTTTCTACTTAAGAAGTGACATCAAAAGTTTTGTTTTACCACACTTACGGATGGTAGAATTGATAAACATTACATAGATATTAGCAATAGCTTTCAAATTAGCCATTAAACGTCACTCTAAAAAGTTTTGGTAGCCAACTAACCCCAGCTTTTCCACTTGAGACGTGGCACCGAAAGTGCTGTTTTAGTGCCATTTGGAACTTGCTGATGGTGGAATTTATAGGAAGGACGTAGATATGAGCAATATATTTTATATGGGCTATTAAAAATCTGTTTAAGATGCCTGCGATGCCAATACGCCTAACAAAAATACACCCATACCGATACGCGTGATATCGATACGTCCAATACCGATAAAGTGAGCAGCCCTATCCCCGGGGACTATGGAGGGTCATATCATCACAAAAACCAAAGATAAGAGACCTTTGAACTATGCTGAACAAAACGGCTATCTCAAATTTTGATTGGATGACTTTGGGAGGAGGGATCATTGAGGAAGGGGGGCTAGTTGCCCTCCAATTTTTTTGATAACTTAAAAAGTGCACTAGAAAATTTAATTTCCGTCAAAATGAGCATCTACACATCTCTCTATGATGTACTGGTCACCCCCAAGCCCTGCTAAAAATAAAAAGAAAAAACAGGAGACAGATCAATGTTATCCATACATAAATAAAAAAATATTTTTTTTTTTTTAACTCAAAGTAAGGAGCAACATTAAAACTTAAAACGAACAGAAGTTGTTCCGTATATGATAGTGGCTGTCCCCTCCACAAAGTCACGCTCCTAACGCTAAAGTTTTTATTGTTTTAAAAAGCAGAGTTGAGAGAAAGAGTCAAACTTAAGCATAAGGACCAGGGCGTAGAGGGGGAGATAGCCCCTTTAATATACGGAATAATTTCTGTTTGTTTTAAGTTTAAATGTCACTCCTTACTTTCAGTTTAAAAAAACTAGTTTTCATTTAATTTCTGAACATTTTTCAATTAATGCAGGTTTTTATTTTGACTCACAGTACATGAATAATTAAAATTAAATTTACATATCAATTTTACTTTTTTGGCTAAATGGCTTTCTTAAAATTTTGACAAGACAATTTTGATAAAAAAGGTGGGAGAAGGGGCCTAGTTGCCCTCCAATTATTTTAGTTACTTAAAAAGGCCGCTAGAGCTTTTAATTTTATTTACGAACGTTTTTATTAGTAATAAACATACATAACTTACGAATTAACTTACGTAGCGTACTTCTATATTCGTTTGATTTTATTGCGTATATGAAGGGGTTTGCTCCCTCGTCAATACATCGCTCTCTACGCTAAAGTTCAAATTTTGTTCCAATTCTTTAAGAATGACCCATGAATCAAAAATGCCGTTTAATTAGAATAAATAGATCTTTTGAAATTACTAAGAATACTTTAGCATAAAGAGTGAGGTATTGAGGAGGGAACGATCCCCTCATATGCGTAATAATTTCTGTTCGTTTTAAGTTTTAATGTTGCTACTTACTTTCAATTGGAAACATTTTTTTTTAACTTAAATTCTCATTGTTTTTTCTTTAAATAATGCTGGAAAATCCAGCAACCCCATCATGAAAATTCTCTTCCCCATGAAACATTCCTCCATGGAAAGATCTTCCTAAGAAAGCCCCGACCCCATAGAAAAAAATCCCCCCTGAAAACGTCTGTATACTTCCCAATGACCAATACTATAGGTAAACAATTGGTAAAGCTCATAACCTGCAGCCCTTCCCCCGGGGACTATGGAGGATTAAGTCGTTCTCAAAGAAATAGTTATTAGATTTTCGACTATACTGAGCAAAATAGCTATATCAAAATTTTGATCAGGTGGCTTTGAGAAAAAATGAGAGTGGAAGGGGCCTAGTTGCCATCCAATTTTTTTGTCACTTAAAAAGGGCACTAGGACTTTTAATTTTTGTTCGAATGAGACCTCTCGTGACGTTCTAGGACCGCTGGGTCTATACAATCACCCCTGAGAAAAAAGAGAACAACAAAAAAACAAATAAGCACGCATCCGTGATCTTTCTTCTGGTAAAAAATACAAAATTCCACATTTTTTGCAGATAGGAGCTTGAAACCTCTACAGTCGGGTTCTCTGATACGATTAATCTGATGGTGTGAATTTCATTAAGATTCTATGAATTTTTGGGGTGTTTCCTCTTTTTTGCGAAAATAAAGCAATTTTTCTCAGGATTCGTAACTTGATAAAACTTATTTATTTAAAATCAGCACAAAAATTCAATTCTTTTAATGCATCTATTGGTATCAAAATTCCGTTTTTATAGAGTTTTGGGTAATATTGAGCCGGGTCGCTCCTTACTTACAGTTACCACACACTGTTGGAAAAAAGTGATTTTCCTTGTTATTCAAGTAGGGGGCTACAATTTCCCTTACTCAGGTTTTCGACCATGCTGATTCCAAAGGTAGACTTTTCATTTCAATCTGACGCCATTTCCGAGGATTTTCAGACTTTTTTTTGAAAATCACTATAAATTTCTTTTCGCAATAAACTTTTACTTGATGAACCGAAATAATAGTTACCATTCCTGAGTCAGTGTATGATGGCAATTTTTTTCATTGGTTATTTTTTTTCTAAATGTGTTTTCCAACTTTTAGGTACTATGGGCTGTGGTTCGCTCCTTACTAGGTTGGAGCTACTGCTGCAACCATGACTTGGTCTGGTATCGACCAGAGGCATCAGTAGCCAAAATCTTTGGGAGGGGGATGTATTTTACTGACTGACTGGTCACTTTTACCGACTAATTTGGGTGATATTGCTATTGTATTACTTCATTTTTTGTTTTTATTAAATAAAAAAACAAGATTTTTTTAATCGAAAATGAGGAGCAAAATTAAAACATAAAACAAACAGAAATTACTCCGTATATGAAAGGGGCTATTCCCTCCTCAAAGCCTCGCTCTTTGCGCTAAAGTTTGACTCTTACTCTCAAATCTACTTTTTAAAACAGTGAAAAATTTTAGCGTAAAGAGGGGGGCGTTGAGGAGGGAACAGCCCCTTTCATATACGGAGTAATTTCTGTTCGTTTTAAGTTATAATGTTGCTCCTTAGTTTCAGTTAAGAAAACTTGTTTTTTTACTTATTTTCTGAAGGTTTTTGAATTATTGCATGTTTTGATTTTGTCTCTCGGCACTTTTTGCAAAAAAATTTGCATATTTTTTTTTGACTAAATGGCTTTTTCTTAGTTTTTATCGGACGATTTTGAGAAAAAAGGAGTGGAGGAGGAGGCTTAGTTGCCAATAAATCTTTTGGTTACTTAAAAAGGCAACTAGAACTTTTAAATTCTTACGATCGTTTTTATTAATAAAAAATATACGTTACTTCCAAATTAACTTTCCTAACCTGATCTTCTTTCATCGGTTTTACGTCACATATTTCATCAGCCATGTTGCACACACACATATATATATATATATATATATATATATATATATATATATATATATATATATATATATATATATATATATATATATATATATATATATATATATATACTGTATGGTAGCTACAGAGAAAAAACTAAACTTCGCACCTAAGTTTATTTGAAATTGGTATATCTTTACGGTTTGTAAGAACCGTAGCCCTGGTAGGAGCGGATATCATGCAGTTTAGTAATGGAAAATCCGTTTCGACTTGAATAAAGATAATTTTACACGGTCTATAAAGATGGTCAGAAACTGAAGGAAAATTTCTTTGCTTGAAAAATTAAAAATTAATGTGCAGAAGTAAATCTTTTCTTAAGATCAACTGGGTTGGCCAAATTTTCATTAATATTTACTGAAGTTAATTCATGGTAAAATTTGCCGCCTTCCTTGAAAAAAGATTATGATAAATAGGTTAACTATTTGAAATTCTAATCTATACAAATGGTCAGATATGCAATTAATCATAATAGGTTATGAATTTAGACGTAATAATTCGATACGTTGAGGCTGTGCATTTGGAATGACTTTATTAGACCCAAGTCAGTGCCTTTTCGTGAAAGGGCTCTTTGAAAAGCTTTTGAAAGTGCCTTTGGTTAATCTGAAAGTGACTAATTGTTAATGACCCAAATGAGTTATCGAAATGGCATTCAGAAAACAATTAATCAGCCGGCGTTTACCCCCTCCCGTAAAATAACCCCCACACGGAAAATTCCCTCCACGGAAAAGACCCCGAAAAACAAAACATGGGTAAAATAACCCCAGCAGAAAATACCCCCTGGAAAACTCCCCGCCGTGAAAAATCTCCCTACCCATGGAAATTTCCCCATTGAGCAGCCAAAGAGAAAGTACAAAACAGGCACCTCAAAAGGTCGATCAGATGTGTGAAGGGGTAACAAAAAGACAAGATATCTAAAAGAGTTTTAGGAGGGGCTGGTTGGTCTCCGATCACTTTCAACATATAAAAAAAATGACCAAAACTCTTAAAATACGTCCATATGTTTCCCAGTAACAAATACTATTCGTAAGCAATGGACAAATTGCAAAACTTACAGCCCTTTCCCAAGGGACTGTGGGTGGTCTTGTCATCCCTGGAGGCATATTTATTGGACCTTTAAATTATGATGAACAACAAGGCTATCTTAGAATTCCATTCAAATGTTTTTGGGGGGTAAAGGGACAGGGTAAAGGTGCTAGTTGCCCTCAATTCTCTTTGGTCACTTAAAAAGGCACTCAAACTTTAGAATTTTTTTAGCCCTCTCCTGATCTTCTAGGACCCTTGGTTTGAAACGATAATCCCTGGGGGAAAAACAAACAGCACACATCCATGATATTTAAATAACGACGAGGACCACATTGCCTTTCCATCATAAAAAAAATACTTGGGACTGTTCTTTGATCTTTGATCTTTCCCGATCTTTGAATTTCAGTTTTAAGATCTTACTTTATTGCAAGTCTTATTTAATTTATGTACGTAGTTTGCTGTGGACGGCTCTTGGACCAATAATCGAAATATTTTTCAGGTCTAAACAAATTTCACTGTCTCAGATAAATTCCCTGTTGTTTTACTTGCTGTTGTTTTCATCCATTATTCTTTGGCAAAAAATAAACAATTTCAAACATTTGAATATAAGAGCTTTAAACCTCGAAAAGAGCGTTTTCTGATTGTTTTGTACTTAGGGATGGAGGGAGATGCAAAAAAGGGTGTATTTTAATGCCAAAACATCCCATTGAGCCTTCAGATAAATTAAATAAAAAAAAGTAGTTTTTTTTACTGAAAGTAAGGAGCGGCATTAAAACTTAAAACGAACAGAAATTACCCCGTATATGAAATGGGTTATCCCCTCCGCAATCCCTCACTCTTTACGCTAAAGTTTTTAATTTTTTTAAAGAGTAGAATTGTGGCAAAGAGTCAAACTTTAGCGTAAAGAACAAGGGATTGCGGAGGGGACAACCCATTTCATATACGGGGTAATTTCTGTTCGTTTTAAGTTTTAATGTCGCTCCTTACTTTCAGTTAAAAAACTAGTTTTTTTATATTTAATTTCTGAACGTTTTTGAATTAATGCATGCTTGATTTTGGCTCTCCGCACATATGTTATTAAAATGAAATTTGCATATCAATTCTTTTTTGGGCTAAATGGCTTTCTCTTAGTTTTTATCAGACGATTTTGAGAAATAAGGGGTGGGGAAGGAGGCGTAGTTGGTTCGCTACCACAAACTGTTTGATACAGAATTAGTTCTAAGGGAGACACGGCGTAGGTGGAGATAGAAATTGATATGTAATCCAGAGAGCCAAATCCAGGAGTTTAGTTTGGGGGATCATTCCTTTGGAGGGGGCAGGGTTACAAAAATGTTGAAAATCACATCAAAATTGGGTTTTTATGCACCTCTCTTGATTTCTTGGAATATTTCTGGTGTGCATTGTTATCATGAAAGTAAAGATTAACATTAAACCCCAAAAAGAGCAGAATTTATTCCGTACAGAAAAGGAACTGCCCTTCCTCATTCCCACCTGGGCCTCATGGTTGTAAAAACCTCGGACGATACTCATTCGATCATAAATTGAGAGTGCTAGTCCTTTTTTTAGTCAAAAGTGATTGGAGACCTACCAGGCCCTTTCCTAAAACTGTTTCTTATATCTGATCCTTTTGCTACCCCTTAGGACATCTTTTCGATATTTTGAGGTAGCTATTTTGTATTTTCTCTTCGGCTGGTCAATTTTAAATGAGGGGGAATTTTCGGGGGTGGGGGTATTTTCTGCAGGAGGGATTTCCCGAGGGGGGGTGATCTTCCGGGGATAAAATTTTAGACATGTTCTTGTATGAAAGTATGATCTTCGTAACTGTTTCCTTTACGTTATTGCATTCCATCTATTCCTCAACTGTGTGGTGTAATTTTATAATCATTGTTGAAAATTACCAAATTGGTTTTTCAAAGTAGTTCGGGGAAATAATAAAATTACTACTCAGTCACCATCGTGAACCGTCTATGAAAGTTCTTTTTATTACAATACCCATTTTTGTACTGGTTTATTCATTATTGTGGTACTGTATTTATTTATTTATTTCTTAAGAACGAAATTATGCAACTTGAGATTTTATTATTTAGTTCTCAGTTGCGAATTGGTATTTCTTTCTTTTTAAAACCTTTTTGACTCTCCAAAGGTAAAAACGGCATATATGCACGAAACATTACTTTTAACTTACTGAACGTATTTGAAGTAAAAATAACCTAGATGGATGAAATAGTTTATATAAAATCATAACTAGTGCTTAAAAGAATTGAAACACGGGCAAAGAACAAATCTCTTAAATTTGTTTGGTTTTCTAGAGGTAAAATATTATCTAATGACAGGTGTAGGTTACAGATTAAAATACAACAATTTCTTGTTTTTATAAAAATGCTGGGAGTATGGCCGTCCAGTGCCATGGCATCCAGGTTAGCTTACCCCTGTCACCCTCCTTTTAACAGCCGTGAAACTTTCCCCTGGAAGTTAATAATTTGTAACAGTATAAATTACTCATATTGAAATTATCCTGCAGCTCAAACATTTCAATGTCTAAAATCTTTTTTATAAAGTTATAAATTCTTCAGCTTAATAAATTATGCAACAATGTATTTTATCCGATATATAAATCATTTAGTCAATAGCTAATAAATTCAACATTAAGGTAAAGTTCCTTAAGTAAAAAAAAAACAATAAACGAATCGATTTGTCAATCTCTAGTGCATTAATATCAAATTGAAAATTGTTCAAGCGAAGAAAAAGCAAGAATTTCACATGGCGGATAGTGACAGTTCATTTTTTTTTTTTTTTTTGTGGCAAATCTTTCATTAATTTTTTTTAATCATCAAGCACAAACAGAATTGAAATATCATCTGTTAAACACTGCTTTCACACGTTTTGTTCCATTTAAATCAATATAAGAGCCGTGTACAAATGGGAAACAGATTCGGCTTATGCATTTTTTGTTTCTAGCTTATTAGCGTATTTTCAGGTAAAATCAAGAATTTATTGCTATTCGCATCTTTCAAAAAATTTTTAAATTATATATTTCTTAAATACCTTGAGTTAGCTAATCTTTGGGAAACAGCAACTATCTCCAATCTGATTTATCCAGTTCAAAGTAAAATCTGTAAACCTATTTCCATGTAGACCAGTATTTTAAACTGCATTTCTCTTGTGGGTGTTTTTATAATTAATATTTCCTTATTTTTATTTTAAACGACTAATGTTTTCTCGTAAACATTAGTGCAGCAATGATATACTGATGCTAGGACTGTTTCAAAAAGAATTTGGTTTTAATGATCGTACTTTAATGTGAATTTCTGTTATATTGTTTCATTTGTTTTGCTGAGAACGACTCTTGGATATAGGGTCGAAATATTCATTTAAAGTTCGCATTCCATTAACTTGTAGAAAAAAATTCCCTATTTTTCTTCTTGTATTTTGCTGTTTATGATGGACAGACAGTGTGGTCTCAGTCACTATTAACGTTAAACATATTCTAGGCCGTTGAAATATATAGATAAATCCTTAATAAGAAGAAAAAGTTTTATATGACTAATTTCTTTTGTAGTTAGATTAGGCACTTTTTGCGTTGAATTCTGTTTTTTGTGCGTGTTCGTACTGTTGTTAATTTCCTTGCTTGTTTGCTATTTATTTATATTTTTGTGTGTATATGGCCCATGGGTTTTTGAAATACACCTATCTATCTATCTATCTATCTATGGGTGCTTGTTGGGTCTTCTCCAAGCCTATTCTTATAATGAATCAAGGCCATCTTTCAGAGATATCATGAATATCTCACCAGGAATAATTTTTAAAGAGTCGAATTTTGCTTTAAAACTATAATTCCCACTTTATTGATCAAATAAATTTGAAACAATAAAGAACTGTCTCAATAGAAATAGATTGCCGGTTTTGTTTATAATATAGAAAACTATCTGGGGGTAAAAACATCAATGGTTTTCTGGAGTATACTGAATGGAGTACCCTGTATGAAGAATGCTTTTAAGTTTATTTCAGTGTGGATTTAAGCAAATTAGTTTGTAAAAAAAAGTATATTTAAACGATAGTAAATATCTCTTTTTTAGGGAATGTTCTGGACTTACAAAGTTGAGAGTCGAGTAAGCTCTATGACCTTAAAACGAAACTTGACCTTATTGATCCAGGGGCGTGAATTAAAAGAAAAATAGTGGTTGTAAGGGCGGAGAGTGTATTTTTCAATATCTCTGGGTGGGGCAAATTTTTTTTTTTTTTTTACTTTTTGCATTAGTACCAAAAATAGTCTTTCAATTAAAGTACCCCCAAAAAGGTATTTTCGAAATATAGGGGGAAGCAAAGAATCTAAACGAGCACCCTCTCTCCTAATTCACGCCACTGAATTAATCCAGTGTCTGAAAAACACAAATGGAGAAAGATAATTCCCATAACGCACTTCATAGAGATGTGGACAATTTATTCGGTTGTACACCACATAACTACGAAGCTTTTGGCGCGAAGACACTCGGAAGACGGGCTTTTCGTTTCATACATCATGGTTGCAGCGGTAGCTGTAACCTAGTATAGAGCGAACCACAGCCCATAGTAACCAAAAGTTAAAAAAAGCGTTTTGAAAAAAACTGCCTAGTGAAAAAAATGTTCGTCTAAAACTGACTTACGAAATGTAACTATTATTTTGGTTTGTCTTAAAAGTAAAAGCTTATTGCGAAAAGAAATTTATGGTGATTTGAAAAAAGCCTCAAACCCCTCGAAAATGCCGTCAGATCAAACTGAAAAGTTTATCATTGGAATCATCATGATCGAGAACCATGTATAGAGAAATTACAGTCCCCCTCCTTGAACATCAAGGAAAATAACTTTTTTTGCATCGGTAGCACTGATCTGTCTCCCATATTTTTTTTTTTTATTTTTTTCAACAGGCCTAGCGGGCTACATGAACATCATAGAGAGATGTTTAATGGCTCACTCAAAAGCCATTTCTCATATTTACTTGCTTTTTATAGATTTTGCCGTCTGCAAGCACCATATGGCACTAAAATGGCGCTTTTTGTGCCATTTCTCAAGGGGTGGCACTATCAGGCTACCAAAACATCATAGAAAGATCTTTTATAGCTCATATACAAGATATTGCTTATATCTACGTCCTTCATATAACTTACACCGTCACCAAGTTCAATATGGCACTAAGAACGGCGTTTTTGGTGCCGTGTCTCAAGTGGAAAAGCTGGGGGCTGTTGGGCTAGCAGAACTTGTAAGAGTGATGTTTAATGGCTCATTTGAAAGCTATTGCTCATATATACATGCTTCTTTTTTTTTTATCGATTTTACCCTTCGTAAGTTCGATATAGCACTGAAAACACCTTTTGATGCACTTTTTAAGTGGAGAAGCTTTGAAGTACTGAACAGGTACTATTGTAATAGTTATGTTCCAGTATCCTCAACTGGAGGTTTACAAGAATCTCTCCCGTACACTCCCCCTCCCAGCCCGCTTAGTAAATTTCATAAATCGTCTGCTCATCAGTAAGCTACTGAAACATTCACCGCAGCACCCAGCCGCCTGAGACCAACACAGCTACGCACGCTCTTCCTCCATCCTAATCAATTCGAATCCTCCCTTTTTACACCCTGCCAGGAAGTTCCTATTTCCTTTAAATCTTTCTTTGCGACATCCTCCCAGACCAGACCAGGACGACCTACTTTCTATTTAGCCCCAGACAGTTGGCCGAAAAGGACAATCTTTGGTAATCTGACATTCTGTCAATCTTCATTAAAAATAAGTATACAACTGAAACTAAAGAGTGATATTAAATCTTAAAACGAACAGACATTATTCCGTATAAATAAAAAAGATCAAGGCAATATTGTTTCTACTTTAAATTTTAATTAAAAACGAACAAAGATTAATCCAAAAAAGTTTTTCCGAGGGAAGTAAAAAGCGAAGTTGAAACTTAAGACGGACAAAAATTATTACTTCACAGCCTATCTAAAATATATCAGTAAAACTAGTACAAATAAAACAACTAATTATGTCTCCCTATGCTTTTAGGATTATAGAAAACTAGCGCTTGACTGAAAACACAAAAGACTATAGGGTTTTGGTACAGTAAAAGCAAACCAATTAAGGACACTTTTTAAAGAATAAAAATACTATGTATCCCTTTTAGGATCAATCCCTTTTAAGAAAATAAAAAAAACAAGTTTTTTTTTAACTGAAAGTAAGGAGCGACATTAAAACTTAAAACGAACAGAAATTACTTCGTATATGAAAGGGGCTGCTTCCTCATCAACGCCCCGCTCTTTACGCTAAAGTATGACTCTTTCTCCCAACTCTTCTTTTTAAAACAGTAATTCAATAGTAAAATGCTGCCTGATGAATTAATTCAATATTTCTACATGCTGTTCAATTACTTCGCGGATATTTAAAAATATTAAATTTGATGCTTATGTTTAAGATAATTATTAAAATAAAAAAAAACAAGTTTTTTCAACTGAAAGTAAGGAGCGACATTAAAACTTAAAACGAACAGAAATTATTCCGTATATGAAAGGGGTTGTCCACTCCTCGACGCCCCGCTCTTTACGCTAAAGTTTGAATATTTCTCACAGCTCTACTTTTTAAAACAATAAAAAACTTTAGTGTAAAAAAGCGAGGCGTCGAGGAGGGGACAACCCCTTGTTTATACTGAAAGTTACTGATGTCACAACTGGTGTAGGACTATGAAACTTTTTAATTTTGACGTCGGAAAGATACTGTCAAATTTATCAAATTAGTTTACCTGTGTTTTCTTTTTTTTTTCACGACTCAGTGAGGCGACGATAATGAAATTTTGTGCAAGGCTTGTAATCTTCATTAATCTGTAACAACGAAAAGAAAAATTGTAGAAAATCTTGGTTTTCTGTATTAGCAGGCATAAGAGGGAGCCAGAGGCATATATGTTTTCATCTGACGTCCTTCTTGAGTTCATTGCGCTTTAAGTAACAAAATGTGGTAGTTTTAATTAAATGTGCCACAGAATATACAACAATCAAGGTCTCCCCCTCCTATGTATGTAGGGGCCAACTTACCTTATTCGACCTTGCTCCAGTCTGAAGCTCAAAGATTTCGGAGTTGTCTTATACTAGCAATTTAAGTGTTAAGTTCTGAAAGGAAGACGGTAATTTGCTGACTAACCCGACAGTTACCGTCACTGAGAAGTCGCTTTACAGCTGAACTCGTGGAGAGAATATCAGGCACTTAGGGTCAATTTTGAGATATCTCAATAACGGCTTGGGTTTAGAATGCCAGTGAGTATTTAGGGAGTAACCAAGACAGCAATTAATTGCGAGTATAGAAGTGAAAACTAATTTGCATTTTTTTTCCAAAAATTTACAATTTTTCAATATGCAAACTACAATCTACAAGCTTAGAAAGTTTGCATAGCTTGATAGTAAAAAAAAAGTACGATTTCAAGCCCAACTTCTTGAAAATTTTGTGGTTAAATCCTTTGGGCTACCTTACAGGGTAAACTTTTCCCCCTACTCCTCTGTGTGCTGCTAAGGCCCTGCAAATGGCTTTAAATATTACCTTGTAACTTTCAACTTCTAGACAGTCGATATAAACGCGTAATGTATTTAATCTAACGGATTTTCCATACTTCTTAACGACCATTTTGTCACCTGCTGGTAAAAACGCGACCAGCCATAGAGCGTTGACCACATTATGATTTGACATGCTTTACTATTTTTCTGGCTCACTGTTGCACTGATTTGTGTAATCTAAAGCATATAACCAATAATGGGAATAGCCAGTTATGCGTATAGACAAAATTACATAGTTAGCCAAGTAATATAAGCGATAATCAGCGCGTAATTCAGCCTCAAAATTCCTATCTAAAAAATATCTTCCAATTTCCAAGTAACATAAAAGCGAATGTCCTTGCAAGAGAAAAAAAACAACATAAAATTGGAAAGAAAGACAGAAAACAAGGACAATAAACAGCCAGTGAAATTGTTGAGTCTGAGTTAATAATTTCATCACAAATGGGACTTGTATGAATACAGAGCTTTTTTAACAGTGGCAAAGATAAAAACAGTGCCATTCTGGGGGGTGGTGTTTATAGAATTCTCCGATCTTGTGGCCGTTTTTATATTGGAAGAACCCAGCAACAATTAGGGGAGATGTTATCAGAACATAGGTCCTCAATAGACAAGGCCATTGGGCTACGCCAAAGGCCTGAGATTTTTTTTTTATTCCGCCTTGTTTCAACATTTGTACGACAATCCACACCATTTTATTTGACAAAACCTCCATTATTGCCCCTGTTTGAGGTCTCATGCAAGTTTTCAGGGAGGCAGTTGAGATAAAAAAAAAGAAAGAACATACACTGATAGGTAGCTCTCAATCCAGACAGTGGAGATTTCCAATTTATGATGAAATTATTAACTCTGATCGGTTTCACATGCATACAAAAAATTATGTTGTGTAATGAAATAGACTCTCTGATAATAATCTACCTGGAAAGCGATTAGCCTTTAAGAGCGCTTTACGTAAGATGAAATTGTGAAATGCCATTTAGACTTGTGTTTTTATTCAATTACCCTTTCACCGTTAGTATGAAAGGGTCATCATATTTTAGTTTTGTATTTTGTTTTTAAGGTTTTTTTTTATACTTTTATCAGCTCTATTCTGCACTGAGGACGGTAAGTGGATGTCTTGACCGAAATATTTGCATAATTTTTCAACTTTTTCACTGGCTGTTTATTGTCCTCGTTTTCTTCCTTTCTTCGCGATTTTATTGTTTATTATGATTAGTCTGTGTGGTTTTAGAATTTTTTTGCTAGAGAAACTTTGATTACACTTTCATCATTTTATTTCATTGCATTTCAACTCATTGCAGAACTAGGTCAGTTGAAATCATTGCAGTTGCGCAGACTCCCCTTTACCCTCCTCAATTCAGTGCTTCGCTCTTTGCTCTTTCACGTGAAGTTTCTAATTCCTTTCAATATTTGTTTATGAAGTCTTCTACCCTATTCGGAGAGTGACTTGATTTTCGTTTGGTTTCAGCTTAATTAAATACAGTAAAAGCAAAAACGCACGTGTCACGACTTACGCCACGACACGCGCATGGTCCGCTTAAGTGTACTTGGATTAGTTTTAGGGGAAAAAAAAATTCGGGTTCTTTCGAACTTAGCGCCAATTTTTCGAAACTAACACGGCAAAAAGGCGGTCTAGGTTATAACAACTTTGCGCCAATCTTTCAAAAACAAATACGGGAAAAAGGGGCTCCGCACTTTTTTTTTAATTGCTCTGTCTTTTTTCGGAATCTTCATTATTTCTTCCAAGACAAAAGTATAAATTGCTGCACGAAAGTATTACTATTTGGCAATAAAATGTAGCACGTGTTATGGTGCTTCTCATGAAATATTAGTAGAATTAGCATTTTCGTGCGACTGGTGGCAACCCTGAAACAGAATAACCTATTATAGGCAAAGACGTCTATACAGCCGAACTGGGAACCAAGGAACAATTTCATGGGTAAAAACTCGGAAATACGTCATTAGGACAAAATAAATTTCTTCTCAAATAGTAAAATTTTTATTTAAATGATAATGATGAGGATATGGGGAACTAACTTGCAAACAGATTGATCTCATCTATGGTCAGTAATGCCATTTCTTTTCTATTTTGTCTAAAATATATGAACTAAAGGATGCATAAATTCCAGAGAAAAAATGAGCCAATTTCAATAACCGTCCACAAAATAATTACTTTCCGGTCACTTATGTATCTTGATTTTCCTTTGGGCGTTCCCACATTAAATGTCGTATTACATTGTTTACCACCATATGCTCCCGTTAGCGTCAGTAACATAACGATCTGCTAAATTTTTGTAATATATCCTATCCCAAAATTACTAGTATTTTCTCTCACACATGGGAAAGTTACTTTAAAGTTAATAAACCGAGGAGAAAAAAAAGGCACTGATTAGGCTACTATGGGAACGGATTGACAGTAATCATCCGAACGGAACGGTCAAATATTTTTACCATATTTTTGAACAATATTTTTGAAACAATATTTTTGAGGTATAAATACGGTTATATTTATACCTAAAAACTAGAAAACTAAGTTTAACTAAGAAAGTTAAACTTACTTTCTTACCGGCAGAAAAACAGTCAAGACGAAAAAAAAACTGACTTGGGAACAAATTCGTGGGTTGGATGCTAAACTAACAAAGAAGTACTTACAATTGAAAATGTATCGTAAAAATCGTGTTTTTGCTTGAAAGCTAACTTACTATGATAGAAAGTACTGCTCTTGTTTACTGAAATCGTAGTCACTATTTTGGGAAACAAAAATAATAATAAAAAAAAAAACAAAGTGCAAACATAGTGCCAGTTTCAGCCCAGGGCTTTTCCTCCTCGACACCCCGCTCCTTACGCTAAAGTTTTTTATTGTTTTAAAAAGTAGAGTTGCGAGAAAGAATCAAACTTTAGCGCAAGGAGCGGGGTGTCGAGGAGGAAAAGCCCCTTTCATATACGGAGTAATTTCTGTTCGTTTTAAGTTTTAATGTCGCTCCTTACTTTCATTTAAAAAAACTTGTTTTTTTATTTAATTTCTGAAAGTTTTTGAATTAATGCATGTCTGATTTTGGCTCTCCGTACATAAATTATAAAAATGAAATTTGCATATTAATTCTTTTTTTGGCTAAATGGCTTTCTCTTAGTTTTGATCAGACGATTTTGAGAAATAAGGGGTGGGGAAGGAGGTCTAGCTGCCCTCCAATTTTTCGGTTACTTAAAAAGGCAACTAGATCTTTTATTTTTAACGAACGTTTTTATTAGTAAAAAAAAAAATACGTAACTTAAGAATTAACTTACGTAACAAACTTTTATATTCTTATATTTTTGATTATATATATGAGGGGGTTGGTCCGCTCGTTAATACCTCGCTCTTCACACTAAATCTTGTTTTATCCCAATTCTTTAAGAATGACCCCTGAATCAGAAAGACCGTAGTTGAAATTATTTTAAAAAATTTTAGCATAAAGAGCAAAGTATTTATCTCCTCTTAAATACATCGCTCTTTATGCTAGAGTATTTTTAGAACCCCTCATATGTGTAATAATCTCTGTTCGTTTTAAGTTTTAATGCTTCTCCTTACTTTCAATTGAAAAAACTTTTTCATGTTTACATTTTCATTGTTTTTTTTTATAGTAATGCTAGGAAGTCCTGCGCCCTTTTCATTGAATTTCTCTTCCCCCATGAAATATTCCTCCAAGAAAAGATCCTCCCATATAGCCCCCTCCCCTGAACCCCACACCCAAACCAAAAAAATCCCCTGATAACGTCGGTACACTTCCCAGTAACCATTACTGTATGTAAACATTGGTCAAAGTTTGTAACTTGCAGCCCCTCCCCCAGGGACTGTGGGGGGTAAGTCATCCCCCAAAGACATAGTTATTATGGTTTTTCGCCTATGCGGAACAAAATGGCTATCTCGAAATTTTGATCCGTTGACTTTGGGGAAAAAATGAGCGTGGGAGGGGGGCCTAGGTGCCCTCCAATTTTTTTGGTCACTTAAAAAGGGCACTAGAACTTTTCATTTCCGTTAGAATGAGCCCTTTTGCAACACTTTAGGACCACTTGGTCGATATGATGACCCCTGAGGAAAAAAAAACAAAAAAACAAATAAACACGCACCCGTGATTTGTCTTCTGGCATAAAATACGAAATTCCACATTTTTGTAGATTGGACCTTGAAATTTTTTCTATAGGGTTCTCTGATACGCTGAATGCAATGGTGTAACTTTCGTTAATATCATATGACTTTTAGGGGGTGTTACCCCCTATTTTCCAAAATAAGGCAAATTTTCTCAGGCTCGTAACTTTTGATGACAAAGACTAAATTTGATGAAACTTATATATTTAAAATCAGCATAAAAATCCGATTCTTTTGATATATCTTTTAGCATCGAAATTCCGTTTTTTAGAGTTTCGTTTACTATTGAGCCGGGTCGCTCCTTACTACAGTTCGTTACCACGAACTGTTTGAAACCACATATTTTGAACAAATGCTTCATTGGTTCATTTTAGTAATTGAATAGAAAAACAAGTTTTCTCGACTGAAAGTAAGGAGCAACATTAAACCTTAAAACGAACAGAAATTATTACGTATATGAATGGATTCGACCCCTCGTCAATACTTCGCTCTTTATGCTAAATTTCAAATTTTCTTCCACAAAAATCCTCTTCCCCCATGAAAATTCTTCCATGGAAAGATCCTCCCGTGTAACCCTCCCCCCAACTCCCCCAGAAATAATCCTCCCTGAAAGTGACTGTGTACTTCTCAATAACCAACACTATATGTAAACAATGGGGAAAGTTCATAACTTCTAGCTCTTTACTTTTCCTTTAAATAATTATTTTGTGGAAATAGTTTTTTTCTAAATTAATATCATACATAATCAGCCTTCTAGGTCCGACCATAATAGTCCCTTCGTATAGTACAATTACAGGTTCTAGTACTTTACTACGCAGTTGCACATCAGCTATCAGGGGAACTTTTTGTGAGGCACTGAGCCTCAATCCTCACCCTGAAGCCCCAAAAAAGGAATTTTTAGTCCAAATTTTTTGTAAGACTTCCTTCAAATAAATAAGGTAGGGAAAAGCCCACTAGCTCCACTTATTCGGAGATATATATTTGAAATAAATGTCATCTATGAATGATATCCTCCTCCCCCCTTTACCGCAGAGACGTTTGTTTTTACATGAAAAATAAGTTTTTGAAAGTATCGGGATAAAAACAAGAGCCAAGAGCTTATATAGTAGCCTACTTGTGACGAGGTCGGAAGAGCCAAGAGTCAAGAGCTCATATAATATGAGCTCTAGCAAAATTCTAAGAATCGGTAGATTGCTTTAAAAGGAGAATCAGAGGCTTAATGCCGGTCGGGATTTAAAATAAGAGCTCTGAGTCACGGGTCCTTCTAAATATTAAAATTCATTAAGATCCGATTACCCACTCTAAGTTAAAAATTCCTCAATTATTTTAATTTTTTCTCTCCCTTCAGCTCCCCAGATGGTTGAATCGGGGAAAACTTGACTTTATCAAGTCAATTTGCGCAGCTCGGGGAAGAATCGGGGAAAAATTGATTTTATCAAGTCAATTGGTGCAGCTCCATGACACACCTGCCAATTTTCATCGTCCTAGCACGTCCAGAAGCACCAAACTCGCCAAAGCACTGAACCCCACCACCTAACTACCCCAAAGAGAGCGGATCCAGTCCGGTCATGTCAATCACGTATCTACGACATTTATAAGCGTTTTCCAAGATTTCCAGTTTCTCCCTTCAACTCCCCCCAATGTGAACAGATTTGGTCGTGATTTGAAATAAGAAATCTGAGACATGAGTTCCTCCTAAATATCAAATTTCATTAAGATCCGGTCACCCGTTCTTAAGTTAAAAATACCTCAATTTTTCTAATTTTTCCAAATTAACAACCCCCAGCTCCCCCAAAGAGAACGGATCCGTACCAAGTATGTCAATCTCGTATCCCTATACCTGTGCTTATTCTAACCATTAATTTTCATCCCGATCTCTCCACTCTAAGCGTTTTCTAAGATTTTCAGTTTTCAAGATTTATATTTCCCCCCTCTAACCCTCTATGTCCCCGGGTCCGATTCGAATTGAAAATGGAGCATTTGAGACATAAGATTCTTCTATAGATCGAGTTTTGTTAAGATCAGATTACCCATTCGCAAGATACCTCGATTTTCACGTTTTCCAAGAATTCTGGTTTTCCCCTCCAACTCCCTTCAATGTCACCAGATCTGGTCGAGATTTACAATAAGAGTTCTAAAGCACAAGATCCTTCTATATATCAAATTTTATTAAGATCTGATCACCTGTTCATAAGTTACAAATGCCTCATTTTTTCTAATTTTTCAAATTAGTCCCCCTCCCAACTACACCAAAGAGAGCGGATCCAGTCCATTTATGTAAGTCACCTATCTTGGACTTGTGCTTATTATTTTCACCAAGTTTCATCCTGATCCCTCCGCTTTAAGCGTTTTCCAAGATTTCCAGTCCCTTCCCTAATGACACTGGATCCTGTCGGGATTTAACATAAGAGATCTGAGTTTCGAGATCCTTCTAAATATGAAACTTCATTAAGATGCGATAACTCTTTCTTAAGTTAAAAATACCTCCTTTTTTCTAATTGTTTAGAATTAACCCCCCCCCCCCAACTCCCCCAAAGAGAGCAGATCCGTTCCGGTTTATCAGTCACCTATCTTGGATTTGTGCTTATTCTTTCAACCAAGTTTCACCCTGATCTCTCCGCTTTAAGTGCTTTCCAAGATTTCCACCCCCCCCCCTTAATGACACTGGATCCGGTTGGGATTTAAAATAAGAGATCTGAGTTTTGAGGTACTTCTACATAATATTAAGATTCGATCACTCTTTCGTAAGTTAAAAATACCTCATTTTTTCTAAGTTTTTAGAATTAACCCTCCCCCCCAACTCCCCAAAGAGAGCAGATCCTTTCCGGTTATGTCAATCGTGTATCTAGGACTTGTGCTTATTTTTCCTACCAAGTGTCATCCCGATCCCTCCACTCTAAGCGTTTTCCAAGAATTTAGGTTCCGCCCCCCAAACTTCACCTTCACCGGATCCGGCCGGGATTTAAAATAAGAGCTCTGAGACATGATATCCTTCCAAATATCAAACTTCATTAAGATCCAATCACTCCTTCGTAAGCTAAAAACACCTCATTTTCTAATTTTTCAGAATTAACCCCCCTCCCCCCAAAGAGAGCGGATACGTTCCGGTGATGTCAATCACGTATCTAGGACTTCTGCTTATTTTTTCCATCAAGTTTCATCCCGATCCCTCCACTCTAAGCGTTTACCAAGATTTTAGGTTTCCCCCCTTCAACTCACCCCCAATGTCACCAGATCTGGTCGGGACTTGAAATAAGAGCTCTAAGACACGATATCCGTCCAAACATCAAATTTCATTAAGATCCCATCAACTGTCCCTAAGTTAATAATACTTCATTTTTTCTATTTCCTCCGAATTAACCCCCCCCCCCATATGATCAAATCGGGAAAACGAATATTCTAATTCTAATTTATTTCTATTAATATCTAAAACTATTGCTAATTTAATATGGTCCGGTACTTATACGCCTGCCAAATTTCATCGTCCTAGCTTACCTGGAAGTGCCTAAAGTAGCAAAACCGGGACAGACCGACAGACAGACCGACGGAATTTGCAATCGCTATGTGTCACTTGGTTAATACCAAGTGCCATAAAAAGTGTAACTTTAGTAGCGTAAAGAACCGTGGCTTTGGAGAAGGTAGTCATTATACTGAAGATGTCATTGAAAATGACAATTAACAAAAACCGACTCTTTGTCAAATTAAAGTAAATTGTTACATTATAAATTAAAAGAAACACAAACTATCCTATACATCCAGAGGACTGCCATTCCCTCAACACCCTGCTTTATAATTTAAATTTTTTGTCATGCTCAATATTATACTTTTTCTTGTTGGTAAACTTACATTCTACCTTATTTCTTTGGTAAATTTACCTTATTTCTTAAGCCATCTTTTTAAAACTTTTTTATTTATCATAAAACGGTGACTAGAAAAAAGACAAAGACGTTACAACTTTTTTCAAAGCATTTTAGTTTGAGATACGTCGAATAGTTTTCTTAGAGAACGGGACGTTTGGTGTCTCTAAATCTAGGTTTCAACCCACAAATCTCGAGCTTTCTAAGTAGCCCTTCCAGCTGGCTTACGCGGAGGCACGAATGTTGTGTGGTTCTTACATTTTCTAAATGCACCCAGTTATGCTTAAGTAGCTGTTCCCTATACGATAGGTCCAAAAGACCAACCGTTTTACTCTTTTTCATTAAACTGGTAGGGACGATTTGAAAAAAAAGTGTGGCCAGATTATTTTTTTCTCTTCCCCTACTCCACGGAATATCCTTTGATGTCTACTAAAAATTACCCTCTGATCTGGTGCTTACAGGTTAAATTGTTACATAGTCATAAAAATATTTAATTTTTATGACTTTGATTGCTCTGTGATGGTTAATTATAGCCATGACATGGTCTTGGTAATTTTAGACTACGTTCACCGGTGTTTGTTTCCGTGAACAAACGTGGTAGTTATTTTTACTGACAATTGATTGATTGTGTAGTAAATAGTTAAATTTGACACCAAAGTAATTTAATTTCCTTGTGGTGTGCTCGTAGAGCCTGACATACAATTACGCTCTAATATTTTAGCAGATAATATTTAAAGCATTATTTCTGATTAAATTTTGAATTTGATGGTGTGGACAAAAAAAATGCCTAAACTTTTAAGGAATTCAAAAAAATATATTTTGCAAATTTTTCATTTTTTATTTCATTTTTATTTATTATTTCTTCAAACTTCAATTTTTTTACAACTAAAACTTTTGAGAATTCCAGTCCTTCAATTGAAACAAAAATTCCGATTTTGAGAGCAATTGTAATTGTTTAAAACTGTTAAATTTTTTAGAATTGTAGAATTTTTTTGGCATAAACGTGGGATCATACTCTTGAATTTAGATATCAGCAGGGTCAAGTTTACCATTGGACCATTGGCTTAAAACCACTCCTGTATCTTAGGGTGGACAATGA
The DNA here is from genome assembly GCF_032884065.1 of Artemia franciscana. Lineage (NCBI taxonomy): Eukaryota > Metazoa > Arthropoda > Branchiopoda > Anostraca > Artemiidae > Artemia > Artemia franciscana. The sequence goes on along the minus strand of NC_088883.1, from coordinate 12,150,142 downwards.
GTTAGTTTTTCAATTGAAACATAAACTATGATTTTTCAAAAATTGTAATTGATTAAAAACTGTTAAATTTTTGAGAATTGTGTAGTATTTTTGGAATTATTCTTATATCATATTCTTGAATTCAGATATCAGCAGGGTCAAGTTCATCATTAGACAACTGGCTTAGGGCAACTGCTGTATCTTAAGGTGGACAAAATGAGCTTTGTGTTCGATATTTGTTATCATTAATGTTGCAGTTTCAAACTAAACTTCCGGTAGCAAACCTTCTTTGGTCGAACCTTCCGATGCCTCATGGGGCGAAGTAATTTTGACCCATGGATGGGTAGTAAAGTCAAGGAGGGAGACAAATGGCAATTTTTATCGGGAAACTTGTACGTCCTTTTTTACGTTCTCGTTTGCCGTGAAAATCTGGGGAATGTAAGCAGGAAGGGTGTAGGACAACACAGGGTGGTTGGCTCCCAACCCTTGCACTTTCTGGAAAAATCCTCCCATATAGCCCCCTTTCCACAACCCAACCCGCAAACCAAAAGAATCCCCTGAAAACGTCTGTACACTTCCCAATAACCATTACTGTATGTAAACACTGGTCAAAGTTTGTAACTTGCAGCCCCTCCCCCAGGGACTGTGGGGGAGTAAGTCATCCCTAAAGACATAGTTCTAACTGTTTTCGACTTTGCGGAACAAAATGGCTATCTTAAAATTTTGATCCGTTGTATTTATGAAAAAATGAGCGTGGGAGGGGGTCTAGGTGCCCTCCCATTTTTATGGTCACTTAAGAAGGGCACTAGAACTTTTCATTTCCATTAGAATGAGACCTCTTACGACATTCTAGGACCACTTGGTCGATACGATGACCCCTGGGAAAAAGAAAAGAAAAAAACAAACAAACAAATAAACACGCACCCGTGATCTGTCTTCTGGCAAAAAATACGAAATTCCACATTTTTGTAGATAGGAGCTTGAAATTTTTGCTAAAGAGTTCTCTGATACGCTGAATGCGATGGTGTGATTTTCGTTAAGATTCTATTACTCTTAGGGGGTGTTTCCCCCTATTTTCCAAAATTAGGTAAATTTTCTCAGGCTCGTAACTTTAGATGAAAAAGACTAAATTTGATGAAACTTATATATTTAAAATCAGCATGAAAATCCGATTCTTTTGATGTATCTTTTAGCATCAATATTCCGGTTTTTAGAGTTTCGTTTACTATTGAGCCGGGTCGCTCCTTATTTACAGTTCGTTACCACGAACTGTTTGATACGGAAAATAAGAATGCTGTCTTCTTCTCAAAGAGGCTGAAAGTGAGAAAAAATACCCAAAACAATAACTGCAACTACTGACATGCACGCACACAGGACAGAGGACCTCCAGGCCTGCCCATCCCAGAGTCCCAAATTTCCTGATTTGCTTAGCCCTTCGAATTCAGATTTCGAATAAAATTAATTTCCACTCCCTCCCCCTAAAAAGATTCACGAATACGAACTTGGCTGTTGATCTGTTTTTTTTATTCCGCAGCTTTCAAGTGATTTACCCAAGAAAAAGATTTAAAAACCTTAACCCTCTCATAGAGGTGGGATGTAGCAAGGACCATAGAACTGCACAACAATGTGCCTAGCTATTTTTTCCTAAAAATCTTTGTCTGGATTTGATGTCCCATCACACTAGATATGTTGATGAAGAGAGTTTACGGCCCCCATCCCTAGAAATACCAAAGTGGTTTGCAATTGAAAACCATGACTAGGGTATGATTATCGTGTCTGTGACCATTATGATTACCGTTACCGTCTCCTATACTTTAGACTATTTTTGGTTAAAATCCAATCATCACTTTATGTGAATATTTTGATGGCCAGATTTAACGGATCTTTTTCCTCCTTAAAGAGAATCAATTGGTACAAGAAACCCTGGGAGATCAAACTCAGAAGCTGGTTGATACTTCACTTCAAAATTGTTTAAAACTCAACTGCCACTTTGCAGTACTTTCAGAGCTACAGATTTGACACACCATGTCTTGTATCACAGCTGGAGACCCGCGTTGAAACTTCAGAGACATATCTTAAGGAGGGGAAATCAAGACAACGCCAAATTTTATATCAAGAGGGTTAAACCTCTCCCCGTCCTCGCAAAAGGGGCTAAACTTCATTTTCCATGGCTCCGCTGCTAGGTATGATGTTACATGTCTCCAAATCACAGGCAGCTACATATTTATTTTTATTATTTTTTTCACCAAGACACTTCTTGTAGAATGATTTGCAAAAGAAACTTCAGAAGGAGCTTATTCAATTGGAAATTAAAAGTTATAATGTTTCTTCAAGAGTCAAAAGTGATTGGAGAGCAGCCAGCCCCCCTCCCATGCAATTTTTTCCCCAAAGACCCCAGATCAAAATTTTGAGAAAACCATTAAGTATAATTTAAAAGTCCAATAACTATGCCTCCCCAAAGCCCTTGGACCAAGGGCTGTAAGCTATATAATTCGCCCATTCTTTGCATACATTATTTGTTGTCAAGAAAGGGTGGTATGTATTAACCCTTGACGTCCAAAAAGACTAAAAGCACTCAGATTAAGCTATCAGGGAATGTTGCGGAGATTGTTGAACTAAATCAAGACCCACTATGTGCATGCAGGTTGTAAAAAGAATGTATATCGGGAATTACTTAGGGCATAAAGGTTAGACTTTGAGGGATTGATGAGGGGGATGATGAATTTACTAAAAGGTGGTATGTGCACGCTACTACTGCTAATACTTCTGATATTGCTAGAGCTGCTGCGACCACCACTAATACTACTTCTATTACAACTACTACTTCTACTGCGACTACTACTAAGGCTGAGGATATTAATGGGAAATTTTCAAGAGGTGGCGAGAGCGAAGTTAAGACCATGTAACCCGTATATTTGAATATTTTCCACGTATCTATTAATCCTAAGATTTGTGGTACAGCTATTACTAAAAATTGTTGCAAGTTTCGTTTGACATATAAATAATAAGCCAAAATCTGGACTCTTATAGAGAAAACTAAAAAATCTCAAATATTCATTTTTAACCAATAAAAGAAAAACCAGTGTTAATTAAAAAATAGAGAAGAATTAATTTTAACTCTTTCCGGGGAAAGAAGTTTTCCAAAGAAAAGCAAAGATCTACATTATACCAAAGATGAGCATTGACAAAATCAAGTAATTTTCCAAGTGTAAACTGCCATAAATCTCAGTAAATAAATAAATAAAACCCCACAATGAAGAGAAATTACGATAAACAATCGAGTCAAACTCAAAACTAGCAGAAACTGAAAGGAGGAGGGCAGACACAAAGCACCTTGTGAAGACCAGAACATAGTTTGCACTTTACTGAAAACAAAATACACTTTAAATATTTTCACTTTTTTAACTTTATTAAGTCCAAATTACTAAGACTTTCAGAAATGAATATTAGTATATATACATTAAGCTCCAATCCACCTTCAAGTGTTTTTTTTTTTGGCTTTTTGTTTTTTTTATTTATCTTGGTTATGATGGTGTTTTTTATGACAAACAAGAATAAATAGCTCAAAATAAGGATATTTCAATTAAGTGTAAATTATGCTCTCGTCTATAGTAGGCACGGCGGGTGTCCGTCCTACTCCTCTTTGTCTCGGTGATTTATTGTAATTACTGTTCCTTTTGTGTTTTATTTATTTATTGGTGGTGATTTATGGTGGTTTTACGCTTGAAAAGTTTTTTGAAATTTATTAATGCTCATCTTTGGTACAGTTTGGCTATTTGCTTTTATTTGGAAAACTTCCTTTGCAGAAGAAGCTTTTTAAAATCAATAATAAATAATAAAAATTAATGAAATTCATTGATAATAAAAAATAAAATTAGTTTTTCAGAGAGCCAAATTTATCAGTTATGTTTTATTGAAGTTGAGCCTTGAATACACAGTGAATTTTTTCATCGAATTTGAATAAGACAGAATATTCCATATTGATTTTTGGCATAATCAACTTTAAGCTCGAGATTTTGTTTTGTTTTTCTTTAATTTTTGTTTTTACCGTTGCATCTTTCTTATTCGTAATAGCTACCGAGTATGCAATCTTTCTTATTTAAGGGTTAAATACCCATCTAAAACTAGAATATTGGGATGGATTTTAGAAATTATCAAATCCGATTTTTTTGCCCGTGAAGAATGTTCTGGGAGCGATTTTTGTTCAAAAGAAGTATTTTGGCACCAAATTTTAAAGCTAATATATTTGACATAAATTAATTTTGGATAAATCACAAAGATTAATGACCATTAATGGTTTAAAGTATGTCTGATACTATTTTTTTACTTACGTCTGTGTTTCAGTATATAGATAATACAAAACTAGAACTCAAATGTGGGCTTTTCAAAGTTTTTTAAGCATCAAATATTATCATGTTCTCTTTTCAATCTTAGAATAATTATATGACACAGTACATATTAAATTTTGATCAAGGAGATTCCAGCAAATATAGAGGAAAGAGATGGTCAGTGTCGTTTTTTTTTTAGTTTATTTTCATGCTATAGTTTTTAGTGAGTACTTTATTTTAAGCTGCTTATCAAGCATAATTTAAAAATTAATGGCATTGTAGCACGCGACTAGTGAGAGATCCGTAAGTCGTGCGGCTCAACGACCTTTTAATAACCACTTTAAGGTCCAAATCGAACGGTGCGAAATACCCAGATGCTTGAATCACTGAGGGTCATAACCTGATTATAATCGTATTCTCAACTAGCAAATCACTGGCTCTTCCTTTCTCTTTGAAAAGAATTCTTCCATAAACATTTTTTAGATTGATATTTGTAAAGCTCTGATAGTATTTCAATAAAGCGCAATTTAAACTTTAACAACTAGTTTTTGAAGTTACACAATTACCTTTCAGGCCAGCACCGAAATGCAATCGAAGGTGCTCAATGCAATGCTTGCAATGGCGGTGAATGTGATCCAAGCGTTATATGCTACTGCCAAAGAAACAATTCTATGTCCCTGGGCATATGGTCAATTGTTTTCATAATAATTGGAATTACACAACTATCATCAGGCATAATCTTTATTGGCAAGTTACCAGCAGCACAACTTGGAACTAATTTTTCAACTGGTATTTGGGTAAGTAAAGTTGAAGTTCATAATGCACCATAAAGCACAGCACGTCAGACTACATTGATGAAATAGTAAGGAAAAAGCATACTCTCTTGTGAAGACGGAAACCTACAGATTTTATAATAATAAATGCCAACTTGACTACATTTCTCAAGTAACTGAGATATCCGCCGTATAAGATCGCATGGTTGTTTTCGACCAATTAGCTCAAAAACGTTCAGAAATTAAATAAAAATGTTTAATATTTAACTGAAAGTAAGGAGCGACACAAAAACTTAAAACGAACAGAAATTATTCTGTTTATGAGTGGGGCTGTCCCCTCTTTAACGCCTTGCTCTTTGCGCTCCAGGTTTTACTGTTTTAAAAAGTAGGGTTGTGACAAAGAGTCAAGCTTTAGCGTAAAGAGTGAGGCGTTGAGGAGTTACCCCCTTTCATATACGGAGTAATTTCTCAAATTCCTGTTGAATTTCTTTATCTGTGGTCAAACTAATAGCCATATTTGTACACGAATCGTGTCCAAATTCCATTTGCTCCGCCTATAAGGTTAAACTTCAATCCTATAGCAACGAGTCATACTGTATGTAAAAGTTGGAAGGAGCCAGTTCTTTACCCCGTGTTCAATAGAGCTTATTGTATTTAATTCTAATTAATTTCGAACTCCTGTTGAATATTTTTATGTTTAATTTACGATTATAAAGAAAATTCAAGTTGAACTTCTCAATGTAAGTTGACTAGTTTTGTCCACGTATAATATTTTAAGTTTTTTTTGTACCGTTTCAACTCTGTCTGACTGGTCCGTCATCAGGCTAGGTTTGCAAGCTTAACATGCACATTCAAGACGTTGTCTAACGTAACTGCAGCATACATAATTTAAATTCCCATTTGTCATATCGAATTTCTTCACATTAGAAAAGAAATGTTAAAGCCAGCCGCTTTTTTCACTTGGAAAGTCAACTTACAAATCCATCTTAAATCTCTATCCAAGAGTGCCCTAAGTGTTTTAACTGTTTTTTAGTGTTAGCAAGGAAGTATACAGAGTATGACTATCACTCGTCTGGAAGAAAGAAGTCATAGAAAAGCTCTTAGCCTCACTAACCGTCAATTTTACCTGTCTTAGCTCAGCTTTTAATTCCGTGTGAATTCTCCTTAGGTCACTCGTCAACAAATATAAACTGTTCGCAAATTGTTGTTAAAATACGAGCAAAACAATAAAAAACGAAGATAGGTTTGATTTCCGCAAAAAATAAAGTTCATATTGATCATGATCAGGAAGTTGGAGAGCCTGGTATCTATGAAAAAAAAAATTATTGCAAGCATGCGCACAAAAATTGAACGGACGCCAGCAACCATAGTAACTTAAATTACTGCACAATGGTCAAGAGTGTCAAAAGCCTTAACTTCTAATATTGGGAACCTATCTTAGCTTGTACATCGCCGGACTGAGCTTCAAAGACAAAACTTTCAAACAATTCCAAAAGTGTCATTTTTTTTAAACGGCCACAATCAGTAACATCTTTTGGGACTTTACACTTGGGAATTGGCAAGACATATGCTTGTTTAAGACCGCTAGGGAGGACACCGTCAATAATACCCTGGTTAAAAATCGCGCTTAAAGAAGTTGATAAAAGGTCGGGAAAGTAGGTAGTTAGCCAAATCGCCGTTTCCGAGTAACTTAAGTTTTTGGAATCAAACGCCTTTAACTTATAAACAACAGAAATAATCTGCAGAGTAGGGTTCTGTGAAACTTGTCACTAGGCGGTAAAACTGGTAGTTACAGGTGAATTTTGCAAATAGGTGCGAAAAATGTATTAAAATCAATAATTAATATTGGTTTAATATCATCATCTCTAATTTCAGCTTTAGTCACTTTTCAACAATAATATTCTGAATCACACAAGGGAATTTCCACGAATGAGATTTGTAAAATGTACTGATTATTTTAGCAGCGTACTGTCTACACAACCATCTTATTTTGCGTCCCATTCCATTTCTTAATCTATTAAACTCTTTCTGAAGTCTATTTAACTGCAGTTCATTTCTCAGTTCAATCAGGTCTTGAACATCTTGGGTAGCCCATTGTTCGTCAATTCTTAATACGCACACTTTCTTGTTGGAATATTTTATAGTATCGTTTGAATAATTTATTAGAAAATAAACTTGACATTGTGTGAGTATGCTAGTATCCATACGAAAGGATTCTTCAAGTTACTTCAATACTCATTTTTCCCACAGCCAATACGAGACTATTTAGTACACTTAGTACTCTACATACTGCCTGTTTTGCTAGTTATTCTCCTCTAACTGAAAAATGGTGTCCTAGACCTGTCTCCCTGATCCCTTTATTATTCTGCTGTCTTTATCTGTGATCAAACTAATAATCATATTTTTAATATGAATCATATTCAAATTCCATTTGCTCCGCCTATAATGTCAAACTTCAATCCTATAACGACGAGTCATACTGTATGTAACAGTTGGAAGGAGCCAGTTCTTTACAACGTCTTCAATAGAGCTTATTGTATTTAATTCCAATTAATTGCAAATTCCTGTTGAAATCTCCTGTTGAAACCATGTCATATCTGAGTACATTGAACGCAGTTTGAACATCAAAATTAGTTTCTTACAAAAAAAATTGAAAAGTTTTCGTAATCCCATAGAGCATTTGAAACAAACCAAAAGTACTAGTAGATAAATATACCAAACATTTTCTATCTATAAAGGGAGAATTATAACTTAAGTAGTTCTGAAGAATAATAACCAAGTAATTTATCTAATCAGTTTTGATAAGTGCTTTTGAAGGGCATGTCCAGTAATTGTAACGGGCTATTGATTGCTAAAATCCCAAAAATCAATTGCAACAAGATTATCGAACACGGGGTCAGCTTCTTCAAATAAATCGTTATAGAATTTTGTCTCCTCTTTAATCTTTTCCTGTTTTTCTGAGTTAGGGTTTATACTAAACTTACGCGTCTTCTCCATCCTTTAGAGGCCAAGGAGCCTTTGTGAGGATTAGTTCTGTGGATTTATTGTATTTTTAACGCATTATGAACAAATCTTATATAAATAGATAGCGCTACTAGGTGCGATGATAGAAAGTGATCCAATGCACAATTAAGTGAAATGCAGACAGGTGGTTGCGGGTCTATGTTTTATTAAATTATTAATAAGTTATTATTACACAAGGAACATATTAGATGTTCTTTAATAGCTCCTTCTTTAGTTTTACAGGTTAGGAGGTTTGTCCATTCAGCTCTTTCGTTAGATTATTTTAAAAAGCAATATTTTGGTAACATCCTCATTCATAAACCTATAAAACATACCTTAAACTTAACCTATACATTAAAAAATTGTTTATGATGCATAAATAAGCCCGCAATATGTTAATCTGGATCCCTTTCTATTGTACCATCACCGGGTAGGTCACCAAGTGAGCCGAAAGGAGAAAAAAGAGAACAATGCGTCTTGGCTCAGATGAGGCTAATGACAAAATTTTCCTTGGAATTTCGATAGAGGCTGGAGCACGATTCGTGGGTAGGGGCATCTCCTTTTGATCTTGGAAATCATTTTTGGTATTTTCGTTTAAATGTGTCCCTCCTAGGATTAGGAACATAACCTTTTTTTTAAGAAATTCAAGAAATCCTTTTCCCCTACTTGTTTGTGTATTGGCACCAATAAATAGAAGTCGTCACAGATGATGCCTTAAAAAGGCCGGATTTGGGAGTAGTAAGAGAATTTTGCCTGTTTGCATATCAAGTGGCTTAACGCCACACGCGGGTTTTGATTGCTCTGAGTATTTTCATGCCTCCATACGGTGGATGTTTCTGGGCCAAGTGGGAAACATACAGTGGCATTATTAATAGCAAATGGAAGTTCAAACTAGTTTGGTTTACAGTGAGTTACTTTAGCTGGACTGCAGCTAGTCATTTTGATTTTTAGCCTATATAAATTGTTGTGTGTTTTATTATGTCTTTCAGAATTTCCAGCCGTAGAATCTTACACAGAGAATATGATGAAGTATTTGTCTTTTATTATTTTGTAAATTTATCAATCTTCCTTTGCAGGACACCTTAATAAAGTCTTTAAAATTTGGTTTTTCAGAATATAGTCTGCTCAGCAACAATTTTGGTAATTGCATTCCAATGTCCAGCGTTTCAATATCTTTGCTGCTATTCAAAGTGGCCGTGGGCTGGTAAAAAAGCAAAGTTCACAATAACTGCCAAAGAATTTGTGCTACTTAATTTATCAGGAAAAATACGATTCAAATGGCTTTTGGCTATATCAATCTCAGTTTTGATAATAAATGTGGTTAATTTGATTGTCTTGGAGGTTGGAGAGTGGAGAATGGCTGTAGCCAATGAAGAAGCAAGATTTCTAGGGAAAAAAGGACTAGCTGATACGATGTTTACAGGTGAACTTTTACTTCAAGTATTTTTGTTCAAGCCCAGGATCAATAAACTTTTCGCTAAAAGCTTGGTTCACACTAAAATTGGGTTTTGGGTACCCGGCCGTTGTTCTTCGGTGTTTAAAATCAGGATAAAAATTTCCTCACTTCAGGACCTAAAAGTATCAAAAGTGGCGATTAAAATTGCTGATTGCGACACCTTAGGAAATAAAAGTGGAAAATCGATGGCACGTTACTAACTCACTAGTTCGGCCCCTTACTTCGGGACTTAAAGGTACCAAAAGTAGGGATTACAATTGCTAATTACGACACTTTAGTAAAATAAAATAGGAAATCGAGATTTTCCTGGAAATTCTCTCTAAAATCATCATCCAGGAGGTAGTAACTCTTCCGAAATTTCAGCTTTAAATTAAGTAGCACTAATAAATGGTGATCTTTGCTTTTAACGTTAATAACAGCACTCATACATACCCTTGTATCTTTTATTGATTCTGCCAGTCTTCGGTTTACAATAATATAATCAATAAGGTTAGCTTTGTTACCATCAAGTGAATATCATGTTAAATTATTGGTTATTTTATGACCAAGTACTGTATTGGTTATAGGTAGGTTATGTCGCAATTGATACAACCGAATTATTATATAAATTAAATAAAAAAAAAACTAGTTTTTTTTTTAACTGAAAGTAAGGAGTCACATTAAAACTTAAAACGAACACTCCGTATATGAAATGGGATGTCCCCTCCGCAATCCCTCGGTCTTTACGCTAAAGTTTTTAATTGTTTTAAAAAGTAGAACTGTGGCAAATAGTCGAACTTTAGCGTAAAGAGCGAGGGATTGCGGAGGGGCAACTCATTTCATATACGGAGTAATTTCTGTTCGTTATAAGTTTTAATGTTGCTCCTTACTTTCAGTTAAAAAACTAGTTTTTTTTATTTAATTTCTGAACGTTTTTTAATTAATGCATGTTTGATTTTGGCTCTCCGCACGTAAATTATTAAAATGAAATTTGCATATTAATTCTTTTTTTGGCTAAATGGCTTTCTCTTAGTTTTAATCAGACGATTTTGAGGAGTAAGGAGTGAGGAAGGAGCCCTGTTGCCCTTCAATTTTTCGGTTAGTTATTACAGGCAACTAAAACTTTTAATTTTTAACGAACGATTTTATTAGTAAAAAATATACGTAACTTAAGAATTAACTTACGTAACAAACTTTTATATTCTTATATTTTTATTATGTATATGAGGGGGTTCGTCCCCTCGTTAATACCTCGCTCTTTACACTAAATCTTAAGTTTTGTCCCAATTCTTTAAGAATAACCCCTGAATCAGAAAGGCCGTAGAATAAATAGTTTAAATTACTAAAAATACTTTAGCATAAAGAGCGAGGTATTTATCTTCTCCTAAATACCTCGCTCTTTATGCTAAAGTATTTTTAGGACCCCTCATATGCGTAATAATCTCTGTTTGTTTTAAATTTTAATGCTACTCCTTACTTTCAATTGAAAAAACTTTTTCATGTTTATTTGTTTGATTGTTTTTTTTTATAGTAATGCTAGAAAATCTTGCGCCCCTTTTATTGAATTTCTCTTCTCCCATGACATATTCCTCCAAGGAAAGATCCTTCCACATAGCCCCCTCCCCTCAACCCCACCCCCAAAATAAAAAAAATCCCACTGAAAACGTCTGTACGCTTCCCAATAACCATTACTGTATGTAAACACAGGTCAAAGTTTGTAACTTGCAGCCCCTCCCCCAGGGACTGTGGGGGATTAAGTCATCCCCAAAGACATAGTTATGAAGTTTTTCGACTATGCGGAACAAAATGGCTATCTCAAAATTTTGATCCGTTGACTGTAGGAAAAAATGAGCGTGGGAGGGGGCCTAGGTGCCCTCCAATTTTTTTGGTCACTTAAAAAGGGCACTAGAACTTTTCATTTCCGTTAGAATGAGCCCTCATGCGACATTCTAGGACCACTTGGTCGATACAATGACCCCCGGAAAAAAAGAAAACAAATAAACACGCACCTGCAATCTGTCTTCTGGTAAAAAATATGAAATTCCGCATTTTCGTAGATAAGAGCTTGAAATTTTTGCTATAGGGTTCTCTGATACTCTGAATTCGATGGTGTGATTTTCGTTAAGATTCTATGACTTTTAGGGGTTGTTTCCCCCTATTTTCCAAAATAAGGCAAATTTTCTTAGGGTCGTAACTTTTGATGACAAAGACTAAATTTGATGAAATTTATATATTTAAAATCAGCATGAAAATCCGATTCTTTTGATGTATCTTTTAGCATCAAAATTCCGTTTTTTAGAGTTTCATTTACTATAGAGCCGGGTCGCTCCTTTCTACAGTTCGTTACCACGAACTGTTTTATAAAAATTTGTCATTCGGTATTGCAATGACAAGTTATATTCATATTGTTTCTCAAGGGTGTGAATACATTTGATCAAGGTTTACGACCTAAATTTCATCCTGGAAAAAAAAACTGGTACTGAGTTACCCGAGAAACAGCAATTTCCCGATCAGCACCATTACTAGTTTATTTTGGACTAGCCTAAAAGGCCCACTTCAAGGGCCTTTTAAAAAGCAAAGAGGCCTGCTTATCAGGTTCTTCCTCTTGCCTCGGCCTTCAAAAATTATCACCAACAGCCTCGGGTCTTCTTCATCTTCAGGCCTTTGCCAGCAATAAGTTTGACTTTGGCCATCACAAACATGACCTTGCGTTACGTCTCTTTTCTTGCTATAGTCTAGTGATTCTTAAAGTGGACACTAACACCCCTGGTGAATGCTGGATTTACCCCAGGCGGGGGGGGGGTGCATTGAAGGCCACAGATGCAATATGGAGGTTGCAAATAGTGCATTACAAATGCATTAGAAATAGTGAATCGCACCGAATAATTGCTGGATTATTAGCAGCACAACAAGTTTATCTTAAATAAGATAAAATCGTTTGACAGAAATTTTTTATTTTACTTTTCTATTCTGAGTTTAATAAACTGTTTTAAAATTTAAAATATCAACATTTCTAATTAATAATCTTTACTTTATTTTACAGAAAAGGTAGAAACAAAATACACACAAATTGCATGTTACTTTATTTATATTATATGGCTTCGTACAACTAAATGTTCGTTTAACAATTGGAATCAATAAATCCTAAATCAGGCAAATCAACCCAGGAGATCCAATGGATTGGCTTCCTAGATTTTCCGATTCCATGTTAACAGCCTGTCATTTTGAGACTGCCCAGAATAATTCTTAAATAACCTGTCTAGTTGCCAGAATTTGTAAAGTGCAGATTATGTTCTGATCTCGAGGAGGCAAGGGGGTTGTCAGCCCTTCTCATGCTAATTTTTGCTCGTCTTTGACTCGGTTACTTATTGTTATTTCTGTTCATTTATTTATTGATGGTGATTGGGGTGATTGCTGGTACGCTTTTACGATAACTTGGATACATATGCTGCCTTTCGGTGTACCTCACTGCATCATAATGAATAGATTTGCATATTGACTGGGGTTAGTAGTGCAAAACGTCTTAGAAAAATAGTACAAAAAGGTCTGATATAACATTTTGACAACCTTATTATTTTTCATAAGTGCCACATTATAAGGACCCTTGCTTTCTTATTCCAATACTCTAAAAGCTCCAATATCGTTGCTCTAATTCGTTTCCAAGATATTACAGATATGCTATTTTGTAAGATATTACTTTATTTACAGAAAAGGTAAAAGCAAAATACATACGTTTTAATTAAAATTTAAAAAAAATCCAGTTGGCACTGAGTAACATTTTTTCTTGAAATGGTGCAATAGACCAAATTAGTTTAGCAAACACTGCTACAGCCGACTGATTTCATTTTTTGCTTTCGTAATGGCCTTTTCCTATCATGATGTCCAAATTTTCAGTTTGTTTGTCCTTTTTTAGTTTCTAGTGTAGATTTTTGAAGCGCATAGTTTTCCTCAGTTGTAAAACAGTTCGAGAAAAACCCGAATGGTCGATTTGTTTAGGAGTACATAGCAAATTGACAAACATACAAATAGCGAACAGGAAAACAGGCAAATAAAAGGCTGTGTAGTTCACCAGTTTCGTCGTAGCATCAGCAGTCATAACATATTTTTAATGTAATTTCAGATTTTACTGCCGATAATAAGAAAAATATTTTGTATTTACGACAGGTTGATGTCTCTAATATTGTACATATAATTTTTTTTTTCATCCTAAAATTTAAACATAGGAGTTATCCAACCGGTGACAATGCTGTAAAAAGGGATAAATAAAACGGGTTCTGCATGGTGGTGTTGAACTGGGCCATTTTCCCTAAAAATTATGTTTTCCTACCCCAGAAAATCATAAATTCGGCAACGTAAACTAATGACAAACCCTTGATATAAGACAAATACGTTAGAATTAAAGAGTTGTGTCATGTATCTCCATTAATTTCTCAATACTGTAATTTTCTAGGAAATAATTGTTCTATTATAATTATATAATAGGAAATAGTTAAGTAATTATCTAGGGTATTTATAATATTTAGTCTAAATAAATTTTGCTATTTTCTTACAGCATACGTCATGACAACTGTTTCTACTAGCACTGGTGTTGTTGCCGGATTTTTATATACTCAGTTTATATACTGCATTAGTAACCGAAGAATTAGTCAATCGGACAGCAGAAGTTATGTCAGAGCAGGGACAATGCAAGAGTCTATAGCAACAATTTATGGAAAATCCGATGACTCTGAGGTAAGCAAGATCAGATAAGAGACTTTTTAGGTAAAGCTCATTTTCACTAGTAAAACTAAAAAGGATCAATTGCTAATTCAGCCACTCCTGTTTTTCTACTAAAAATCCCTAACAGCTGAAAGTAAAAGTGCTCAGACCTACTGAAGAAAGTTTAGATACCTTTTGATTTTTTTTTTCAAAATATATTATGAAAAGAGAAATCACCAATGCAACAGCACAAACACATAAAAAAAAGAGACAGAAGGAGAAAATGAAAACTCTTCCTAAATTAGTGATTAATATAGACCAGCACTTGAATGAGGCCTTAACCCTACTCATCCATACAATCACATAGGTCAAACAGCATAGCCATACACAATCAACCATAAAGAATAATCCATGGACAGGCAGTCATGTCGTCAATAAGTATAATTCGTCATTTACCAAACAATAAAAACAATAAAGACAAATAATTCAGAGGCAACAATCCAATACAAGGGCTCATCATATGCGTAAAGAGACATATTTATCATTTTCCATTCGTAGTAGTTCCTTTTATTAAGTTTATCATCTTATATCGGTTTAAGGTCTTAAATTGTGTATCTTAAACTCGGCTTTACTTTCTACTTCTCTTGGAAACTATTCTACTTTCTACTTCTACTTTCTACTTCTCTTGGATTTATTTAGTTGTGCTATAAGCCAAAATACAACTGCTCATGTGAAGCACTGAGGTCCTTCAATTCTTTAACTAAAGAAATGGATAAACAATGAATTTGCTTGTGAATCTATATTTGTGCTAATTCTTCAATTTATTCCTAGCCATTTGATGCTTTCAATCATGCCTCTATTTCCTTGTTTTCATTTTATCACCTTTTTTCAGCTGGTAACGACTCCTAGATTAAAAGAAAAATAAACAAAAGCTATTGCTCAATAGTGTTTTTTTTTGTAACAAGATATTGCAATTCTAAATTCTTATCTTGTGCTTAATCTATATTAACAAGAAAATGTTTTTCAGGTGCAAGATGAAACTCGACCAAAGCACAAGTCAGATTGCTCACAGAACTGGGTCTATTCCGGATCAGAAGATTGCCTTTTAACTAAAGCTGACAGGATTACAGAGCTTTGTACGCGGGATCAAAATATTGGAGACATTTATAATAAAACGGCCACAGTACGCAGAGGTCAAAGTGTATTTACATATGTATCACAAGATATAGGCCTAAATAAGGTACTACAGTACTTCCAAGCGATACAGGAGAATATATATATATATATATTATATATATATATATATATATATATATATATATATATATATATATATATATATATATATATGTATATGTAGTTCTCTGAAGCAAAAAAAGATTTTTCTTAGAAGCTAAAAGGGTAGTCCATTGACGGTGCACTCTGTCAGAAAAGGGTATTTGCATACTCAAATATGTTTTGCAGGATTACCTGGAATCTCTCCCAAGCCTAAAAAAACTGTTTTGGAAAACTTCAACTACCGGTTGATTTTATTCTAATGATTAAATAAAAAAAAACAAGTTTTTTAAATGAAAGTAAGGAGCGACATTAAAACTTAAAACGAACAGAAATTACTCCTTATATGAAAGGGGCTTTCCCTTCTCAACGCCCCGCTCTTTACGCTAAAGTTTGACTCTTTCTCTTAACTCTACATTTTAAAACAGTAAAAAACTTACTGTTGATATTGCATGTTTTGATTTTGGCTCTCCGCAGAGGAATAATTAAAACGAAATTTGTATATATTTTTTATGGCACTTGGTATTAACCAAGTGACATATAGCAATCGCCAATTCTGTCGGTCTGTCTGTCTGTCGGTCCCGGTTTTGCTACTTTAGGCACTTCCAGGTAAGCTAGGACGATGAAATTTGGCAAGCGTATCAGGGACCGGACCAGATTAAATTAGAAATAGTCGTTTTCCCCGATTTGACCATCTGGGGGGGGGGGGGAGTGGGGGACTGGTTAATTCGCAAAAAATAGAAAAATGAAGTATTTTTAACTTATGAGCGGGTGATTGGATCTTAATGAAAGCTGATGTTTGGAATGATATTGTGGGGGTTAAAATGGAGAGGAAAAATTAGAAAAAATTAGGTATTTATAACTTACGAGTGGGTGATCGGATCTTAATGAATTTTGATATTTAGAAGGACTTTGTGACTCAGAGCTCTTATTTTAAATCTTGACCGGCATTAAGCCTCTTATTTTCCTTTTTAAATCAATCTATTGATTCATAGAATTTTGTTAGAGCTCATACCATATGATCTCTTGGCTCTTAGCTCTTCTCGCCTCGTCACAAGTGCCATATGAGCTCTTAGCTCTTGTTTTTTTTTGCTAAATGGCTTTCTCATAATTTTGATCGAATGGTTTTGAGAAAAAAAAAGGGAGGAAGCCTAGTGGCCCTCCGATTTTCGGTCAATTAAAAAGGCAAGTAGAACTTTTAATTTTTTACGAATCTTTTTATAAGTAAAAGATATACGTAATTTATAAATTAGCTTACGGAAAGAACTTTTGTATTCTTATATTTTTATTACATATATGAGGGGGTTCGCCCCCTCGTCAGTACCTCGCTCTTTACACTAAAGCTTAAATTTTGTCCTCGATGGAAAGTTCCTCCAGCATATTCCCCTCTTCTCAACCCCTGCCTCCAACCAAAAAATCCTCCTGAAAACGCCTGTACACTTCCCAATAACCATTACTATATGTAAGCACTGGTCAAAGTTTTGAACTTGTAACCCCTCCCACGGGGACTGTGGGGGAGTAAGTCGTCCCCAAAGACATAGTTATAAGGTTTTTCGACTACGCTGAATAAAATGGCTATCTCAGAATTTTGATCCGTCGACTTTGGGAAAATAATTAGCGTGGGAGGGGGCCTAGGTGCCCTCCAATTTTTTTGGTCACTTAAAAAGGGCACTAGAACTTTTCATTTCCGTTATAATGAGTCCTCTCGCAACATTCTAGGACAACTGGGTCGATACGATCACCCCTGGGAAAAAAAAAAACAAAAAAAAACAAAACAAATAAACACGCATCCGTGATCTGCCTTCTGGCAAAAAATATAGAATTCCACATCTTTGTAGATAGGAGCTTGAAACTTCTACAGTAGGGTTCTCTGATACGCTGAATCTGATGGTGTGATTTTCGTTAAGATTCTATGACTCTTAGGGGGTTTTCTCCCTATTTTCTAAAATAACACAAATTTTCTCAGGCTCATAACTTTTGATGGGTAAGACTAAACTTGATGAAACTTATATATTTAAAATCAGCATTAAAATGCAATTCTTTTGATGTAGCTATTGGTACCAAAATTCCATTTTTTAGCCTTTTGGTTACTATTGAGCCGGGTCGCTCCTTACTACAGTTCGATACCACGAACTGTTTGAAAATACCCTGTCACTTAACAATGACCGAAAATGTGTTCATGATTTCTAAATTACTAATTAATTATTACTGAACATTTTTCTTGATGTCTTTTTTTCTTCTTTCTTATTTTTGTGAGACTTACTATTTGTTTGTTTTTAGTGAATTTGCATTTAATTCTTCGTAAGCACCGCAAAATATATTTATGGCATTTAGTTTTTTACTTAATTTCCGATCGTTTTTTAAATAGTGCCGGTAAATCTGGCTCCATCTCAACGGGAAATCCCCCCCTACAAAAAGAAATTCTAGACAATACAATTCCGGGAAAAAATTGCTCCGGACAATTACCCTTGAAATCTCCATACGTAAAACTGAGTCGGCAAAGTGAAAGTAAAACAAATAAAAAGGATTCTGTAAAGGAATTCTGGCCAATTCTCCCCAGTGTAAAATTTCCCCTGAAAAGCTCGTCAAAGCACTGTCACTGCCCATCCTTCTTGTCTTGGGTCTGCATTCTGTTGGGCTCTCCCTAACACAGAAACGTTTCAGTCTTTCGTTTATAACATATACCGTCTTTGAACCATTTTATTGCCTTGATATGTTTTATTGTTTTCATTACTTAAACGATCGATTTTTCAGTCCTTATTTCTCGTTTATAGGGCTAAATAGTATTATTTAGGAAGTGTTCTTAAGAAATCTGTTTGGGAGGGGTGATCACCCCATCCATCTCTCCCTCTTGTATCCGTGCTTCCTCCAATCTTTTTGAAAAAAAATACTATACGCTGAATCTGATGGTGATATTTTTATTAGGATTCTTTGACTTTTAGACGGCTTTCCCCCCTTTCTTTAAAATCAGGCGAATTTCATCTTGTTTTAAAACTTTGATAGCTGATACTCACCTTAAAGAATCATATATTTCGAATCAACATAATAAGCCGTTTCTTTTGATACATCTATTGACATTGAAATTCCTGCTTGATTTTTTTCCTATTTCTCTTTGATATAGTTTTTTTTTTCCGAAATACAGGCTGCTATGCCTTTTAGGGGATGTTTTGTGTTGATTCATTAGTCTGCGTCATTTACGGTTGTTAAAAGGAAACTATATTATCTTTTCTAAGGTACTTTAGTGTGCTCAATTACAAAGATATAATTAGATTTTTTTTAGCACATATAGTTTGCTGTTGATTTTTTTTTGTATTTCTTGTCGGTTATACTTTCAGGCTTCAACACAAAAAATTTCAAAAACTCATGCAGAAAAAAACGCCACTACAAAAAAACTGATTGCTACTTTCAATTCGGAGTAAAATAGTTACATATTGCAATTTTCTCAACCTTTAATTTATTTTTACAAAATCCAAAACATGCAACTATTGCAAAACAATGTTTCCACATTACATAGTAGTGATGAATAATTCTGACTATATTTAATTTATATCAATTCAGTGTCACAATTTCCGTTAAAATCATATGTTCTAGTCCCAATACAAAAAAAAAAAACAACTAATTTTTTACTCCATTTTGTTTAGATTTTGCCAGTCAGAACATAGAGTGATAGAGAACAGGCACGTATACAGTAAAAGGGGAGCTTAGGATCTCCCCTTGAACCATAGGATTTTTTCATATTAGCCATGTATTATGCCTGTTTTTTTTTTTTGTTAAACTAGCCCCTCCCTTCTGAAAATAAATGCTTGTGGATATATCTTCTATTAGATTTGAGAACTAGTTGTTTATTTACAGAAACAGTGCGATTTATTTCATCGGAGATGATAAAATTAGCTGCTCCTATTGGCTTGCACATTTTTTTGGCAATAAGCTTTAAGCTATGCACTTAAATGAATAACAATGAAGGAAAAACGAATAATTTTTGAAGAGACTTTTAATTAAAGCAATGCTAAATGACTATTATCTATTAAATCACACTGACTGACAACGCTGTTCAACTTCATTAACCTTTTCTGAAGACGATAGACTTTCTTATTAAATGTATAGAAGTAGGAGGATGGCAACCTTATTTGTTTTGTTATATACCCATTTCTGTATGTTTTCTAGGTTTCTCGAACACAAAGTTTTAAAGTTCAACCTGTGACGACACCTTCAGTGGCAACTGTTAAAAGAAGCAAAACGTTTTACGAACCTATGGCAGAAAGACAAAGAGATTTTGAGGAATCATCCAACTCTCTTTCAAAGCTTTGCAGTATGACAGGCGGGGTAGAAACAAAAATTATTGAAAGCGATTTGAAGAGAATTGCATCACTTGAGGACCTCACAAAATCAGGTAAACAAGTAAAAAACTTTTATAATTCGTAGCTGACTAAAATAAAAAGTTATTATTGTCAATGTCCAAATAAATACCCATTTTTAAAAGAAATTCCAATTGATTTGAATTTTTTGTAAATATTATGTAAAAATCTTAAATAGATTAATTTCCTTATAATTTATTTCTATATATTAAGCCATTCTAGAAAAATGGATGTTTCATGCCATAGTTTTCTAAAGATGAACTGCACAGAAAGGATGTACAAAGAAGAGGTAAATATAGAAAGTTAAAATAGACAAGCAATGCAATATCTTATAACTTTTAAATAAATTGCAAGCTTTTCCTTATGAAAGTATTTTTTCCAACTTCCATCCTAATATAAAATCCCGAATTTTTCAGCACAGCCCCACTGCCCTTTAGTCGACTATAATAAACAAAAATTAAACAATGCACACTTACAGTGTCAATGCATTTTTCATTACAAGAGAAGAAAGAAACCATTTCTGTCTGATTGAACAGAGATAAGATGACCATACTATCAGCTGGTCATCACTTTAGTATGTGCAAAAATAAATAAAAAAAAACAAGTTTTTTCAACTGAAAGTAAGAAGAAACTGAAATTTTTCAACTGAAACCTCTTTTAAATAATGCTATAAAATCCTGTGCCTCCCTTCATGGAAATTCTCTTCCCTCTGGATAAAATCCTCCATGGAAAGATCGTACTACGTAACCTCCTCCCCTGAACCACTCCCCCCCAACGCGAAAAAGCCACCTAGGAAATATCTGTGCACTTCTCAATAGCCATTACTATATATAAACAGCGGCCAAAGTTTGTAACTTGCAGCTCCTCCCCTGGAGACTGTGGACGATTAAGTAGTCCTCAAAGACATAGTTATTCAGTTTTTCGACTATGCTGAACAGAATGGCTATTTCAAAATTTTGGTCCGATGGCTCTGGGAAAAAATGAGCGTGGTCACTTAGAAATGACACTGGAACTTTTAATTTCCTTTAGCCCTCTAGCGACATTCTAGGACCACTGCATCGATACGATCACTCCTGGAAAAAAAAAACCCAAATAAACACGCATCCGTGATCTGTCTTGTGGCAAAATATATAAAATTCCAAATTTTTGTAGGTAAGAGCTTGAAACTTCTACAGTAGGGTTCTGTGATACGCTGAATCTGGTGGTGTGATTTTTGCTAAGATTCTATGATATAGGGGGTGTTTCCCCCTATTTTTTAAAGTAAGGCTAATTTTCTCAGGCTCGTAACTTTTGATGGGTAAGACCAAACTTGATGAAACTTATATATTTAAAATCAGCATAAAAATACAATTCTTTTTTTGTAACTATTGGTATCAAAATTCCTGTCTTTTAGAATTTCGGTTACTATTGAGTCGGGTCGCCTCTTACTACGGATCATGACCAAAAACTGTTTAATTACAAAAAAAAAACACAAACTAAAACAAAAGACCCTAAGTTGAAACACTAAACAAAAACAAAAAGAATAGAGACTAAACCTGTTCTAAAATGCAATAAATTATAAAAGCGATAAAGTGGGATGCCAATCTGAGCAAAAAGAGACAAAACAAATTCTGAAACCGGGTAAGCCCAAAAAGATACAAGAAATCCAGCTAGTTACAACCGTAGTGTACACTCAATTGTCAAAGTCAAAAATAAAGCACAAGTTTCAAAAATTCCATAAGTAAAAATACCAAAAAAAGTTGTAATATTCTTAGAGCCAGGCTTTCTATTGTAGGTTACAAGTCCCGTGCTTATGACATGCAAGCTAATTCTGCTGACTGATATTTGTTGACGCAAAATAAATAGTTAAGGCACTTCAAACTTGTTGTTTTGTCGACTTCAGACCGGAATATGAACGTCGATAATGCAGCATTTTAATAGCTGTAACATCAAACAGTTCGTGGTAACAAACCGTAGTAAGGAGTGTCCCGGCTCAATAGTAGCCAAAACTCTGAAAAACCTAATTTTGATACAGATAGCTACATCAAAGAATCGCATTTTAATGCTTATTCAAATATAAAACTTTCATCAAGTTTAGTCTACAAGTATCTTTTACTAGTAAAAGGTTGTCAGACTCATTCGATCGAAAATATGAGGAAGCCATTTAGCCAAAAAAAAAATATCCAAATTTTGTTTTAATTATTCATATGCAGAGAGCCAAAATCAAAACATGCATTGATTCAAAAACGTTCAGAAACTAAATAAAAAAACAAGTTTTTTTTAACTGAAAGTAAGGAGCGACATTAAAACGTAAAACGAACAGAAATTTCTTCGTATATGAAAGGGGCTGCTTCCTTCTTAACGTCCTGCTCTTTAAGCTAAAGTTATTACTGTTTTAAAAAGTATTGTTGAGAGAAAGAGTTAAACTTTAGAGTCTATTCATTCGATTTATCTGATTCCCAAGAGTAGCATATAGGTTCTTAACAGCAAAAGAAAGTTTTTTAGTGTGGCTCGTTCTTGTTGGGAATGATTTAAAATATTTTTTTTCTTAGGTCCAAACAATCGGATGATCAAGCTATCAACGAAGTTTGGTGAGGGTTATGACCTCAAGGAAAATCAAAGTGCAAGCAGTACTTCTAGTGAACTGAGTTTCGATAAGCGATATCCATATGCAAAAAGTATTGAACTCATCAATCACCAGCTTAATGATGACAGTGATGCTGACATTGATACTGTCAATGAGACAACTGACTTTGATAGTTGTGACGATGTAATTGATGTAAAAGATAAGAAGAGTATGTATAATATTAAACAAAGGCTTATTCAAAAAGCCAAGGTTTCACCACACTTAGATTATAAAAACTTAAAGCAGAAAGCTATGGCATCCAGCATCAACACTTTGTCAACACAAAGTCCCAATGACAAAATTCAAAACAAACTGATCAGTGAGCAAATTGATACAAACAGCCCTGGTATAACCAAAAAGAACGAATGTGATGAGGGTAAAAAATCTTTGAATTTAGATCGCAAAACAAAGCAATGTGAGCGAAAATCGAGTGCAACGCAAACTGATATGCCCACTACTTTAAAAACACGTCCAAGGGTAGCTGCTGCAATTAGAAAAGTAGTGACAGAGGAAGAAATGCCAGAAAAGCCACAAAGACCACCCCCTCTTCCTCCAGTCGAAGATCCTGTAAAATCAAAAAATGAGCAGCTACGCACTTATCAATCACAAAGCTCATCTGGATATAGCTCACCTCAAGACAGTTACGAGAGAGTAACTGTAGATCCTGGAGAGAAGACAGTTTGTCACGTACAGGACGGTAAAAATATTACCGTAATTAGAATTGAGTCGGTGATGGATGCAGGCAGGAACTCAACTAGCCTGAAGATTGGGAGTTCTTCCAAGAAAAAAATGGAAAAGCCTGTTAGAAGAAGTCTGAAGGAGTATCAGAAGGAAGATATTAACCGGGTTGAGCCAACAGTACTTATAGAGCCAGACAAAAGGTCAAAGTCACGGCTGTCTATGACCGTAGATGGAGATCCTTCTTTTAATAGTAAAGTAAGGCCGGTTGGTCGTTCCGTTTCTTTCGGTAGCGAATCAAGGACTGAATGGATGCCACTTTCTGCCACCCTTTTAAGAGATGCACAGTCAAATAATATAAATAAGCAAAACACACCTCGTCAAACAACTAGAAAAAGTAATATCAAACGATCCTCTTCCTCTGTAACCCTTGGAAACACATACGGGCCCGGAATTCCACCTTATTTTCCATATCCCAACTTAAATTTATTCCGTCTGCAAAGTGCGTCAACCCAACCAAGACGACAAATATGGAATGCTAGAGAAAATAGAAAACAAAGAGAAGAATATGAAAGATTTAAACATGGTAATTATGTGATAAGTGACAATGAAGAAATAATAAACGAAAATACGACAGAGCTAGAAACAATAGGTGAAACAAGTTTAGAAGGATCTGAAGAATCGCATTATGAACTTCATCAGGATCATGAAAATGAGGAATGCGAAACAAGTAAAACTACAGAAAGAATCCTAAGCCAAAAGGCAGATTACATTAAAAGCCAAAACATATATCCTAATTCAAGCCAAAATTTGGGCGACAGTAGATATTTAAAGGAAGATGGAATGAATATAAATGCCCTTTTCGATGATGGAAACTTACCGTATTTGCCCCATTTAGGCTCAGTGGTGACTGAAGCAATGAATCCAAATGAAGCATTTGCCTATTTTGCTGAATTGGAGCTAATGGCTAGACATTTAAGAAATCAGCTTCTATGTCAGGTAGGTAATGATTGACAAAGTGAAAAAAAAATGAACATCAAGACATTGAGTTTGATTATTACAGGCACTGGCCTCCATAGAATTAAGATTTAGTTGTTCTGTGAAACCAAGAGATTTATCTTTCCGACTTAAGGTTTAGCTTCCTAAATATTTACTATAAGAAACTGAATCGTCGAATGTGAAGTTGAAAAAAGAGTATAAAAGGGTAAGTTAGGTAATGTTAGTTATCTTAATCCAATTAACCGAGGAACAAGCACGAATTAGCTTTACTACTCGGATCAGGAGTTTATTTCGGGGCAGAACTATATTCCAGGAAGAAAAGGGGCCAAAGTTATCACAATAAAAAGGAGAATTATCTAAAAATCTTAGCAAATCCCATGATAATTTTAAAATATGTGTTGTTTCAGAGAAGGAGAAAACCTTGCTCCGAATCCCACCTTTGTGTCCACGCCTGGTTTCGATGTTCTGTGATCTCCTTTTCTGGTGGCGAACGGTATTAATAAAAAAAAGAAGCTAATTCATTAGTCAAGTATGCCTGGTTTTATGTTCTCTTTTTCGTTCTGACTAATCTTACGTTTAAACAAAAGATTTACCTGAAGAAAGTCATAATTTTTTTTCCATCGACACTTTTACTCTTATAAATCAACTTACAAATTCTTTTGATCAATTTAAGACAAATCTTGGGTTATTTATCTTGTATAATTTTTGATTTTATACATATGTTGTCATTATATCTTAAACTTTCTTTTTGAATATCAAGCATGTCTCTTATAGTGCGTTTAAGTATCAAGCATCCCTAATCTAACTTATCGGCTCAACACTAGCTTTCCCGGATGTAAAGCATAAAAATAGCAATAAATAACTATGCGGCAACTTGTTATTAGGCAATATTAGGCAATATTACTAATGCGGCAATATTAGTCACGTGTATCTCACTATAAACATAGCTTTTTTACAAATCTCTTAAGGTGCACCAAATTTTACAGCTGCTGTTTTCCTTGTTCTCTGTATAAAATTTAATATATTCTTCCCGTTTGTGATAACATTGCGTTTTTACTACATTTATTCTAAACAATTCCGAAAAAGAAGTGTTCCAAAAAAAGTAAAGAGTCATATAAAAACTTAAGATGAGCAAAAACAGTACATTCAAGCATCAAACATCTCTAATCTGACTTATCCACTCAACACAAACTTTCCCGGATGTAATGTATAAAAAATAAAATAAATAATTATGCGGTAGATTGTTAACCAAAATGCTATGGACACATAGGCGAGCAACAATATTAGTCTTGTGTATCTCAGTATAAACATAGCTTTTTCGCAAATCCCTTAAGGTGCACCAAATTTTACAACTGCTATTTTTTCTTGTTCTCAGTGTATAATTTCATATATTCTTCCGTTTGTGATAATACTGCTCTTTTTCTACACTAATTTTATAATGACTTTGCCGTACAAGAAGTTTTCCAAAGAAAAGTAAAGAGCCATATAAAAATCTAAGATGAGTAAAAATAAAGTCCTATTTCAACTCGAACTCACAACAACCAGAAATTACTATCAAAAAGTAAATGAAAACAAAACCGAACTAGAACCGAAATTGATAATCACACGAGACATGTAGATAATAGATACTGATGCATAAATAAATCCCAAAACAAGTAAAAATCAAAATGAATACTCAAGTCAAACTTAAAACGAAATAAATTCATATAGACATAAGCTTGGCTATCCGCCCCCTTAACTATAAACCTTCTAAAGCATATTGGGTCATTTGGATTTTATTTAAAACTAAATGTATTTTAACAACGTGCTTTAATTTTCAGAGCATTGACGAAAACAAAAAAATAAATCACCATAATAATCAAGATGACTGGTAAGAACTAGTGAAAATAAACTTAATGTTTAGTATATAATAATATTAGTTCCAGGCAGAGCCGTTCAAGAGGGAAGGGCAACCAGGGCAGCTGTCCCGGGCGCGATGGATGAGGGGGGGGCTCCATGGCTGGGGGATATCCACTTTGATCAAATTTTCACTTTGATTTGTTTCTTTTTTGCTTAAATTTTAGTCGGGAGGTGGTTTAAATTAAAATGGAATAGTTGTGGGCATCAAGTCATGGCAAATTGTAGAAAAAGCCAAGACGGATAGTGTAACAGATAGTCAATTCTGGCATTAAACCCCCTTATTATGATTGTGTAAAAATGACTATAGTTAATTTGTTAATAGATATGTCTATCTATTATCCGTCTATGCGTCATTTCTAAGGGCAGTAGAACTACGGTAGATAGTCATTGAGCTAAGATAGTCATAAAACCTATCGTTTTCCAAGTTTTTGGTTCAATGGCACGTGTAAATGGCGGGAGTAAGTGTGCCTCTCTTATTGGACCAATACTTGTTTGTTATCTTTTAGCAAGGCACGCCTGCCTAAAGTCTCGAGCAGGTCAGGCAGGCTGTAATTAATTTTGCCCTGCGCACTACCAGCCCTAGGAATGGCTCTGGTTGCAGGGAATCTAAGCAATCTAAGGTTTAAGATCAACAATTATTCTTCAATATTATAATTGTAATAAAATGCTTAAAATATATTTGTTTTCAGTAAAGTACAAATGACGCAACAGGCTTTAAAAAAATTTAAAGTTTGGGGTCTCAGTCGCAAGTAGTCGAAATCACAGTCGCAAGTTTTCGCAGTCACAAAAAAGTCGCAGTCGCAAGAAGTCAAAATCACAAGCATTTACAGTTACAAGTTGTCACGGTCGCAAGTGGTCGAGTTGCACTTACAAGTAGTTGCAATTGCAGTCATACTTAGCCACAGTAAGAGTCACAAGTAGTTGCAGTCGCAGTCAGAAGTAGTCTTAGTCACAGTTGCAATTAGTAAAGCTCACAGTCGTAAGTAGTATTAGTTATAGTCATAGTCACAAGTAGTCGCAGCTGCAGTAGCAGCCGTAGTAGTAGTAGTTGTAGCAGGCCCGAAAGTTTCAAGTGGACCAAGCAACCCCTATGGACCAAACATTGCTGCCTTTCCCAATAATAAATCCACATGTCAACAATGGGTAAATTGCATAATTTACAACCCTTGCTATTGGGGTTCTGGAGGGCAGGGATGGATCTAGAACAAAATCTTGGGGGAGGTCCAATGTGACAAGGGTGCCAATGATCAAATTCCTAGGGAGGGGGGGGGGAGCAATGTGACGAAGGTGCCAATAATTGACCAAATTGACAGATTTATTCTAAAAAAAGAGTAAAAAAAAGAAAAAACAGGATAAGAGGGCGCCAGAAAAATGTAGGGGTGCCCGAGGTTCCCTCCGTCCCTCCCCCGAGTTCGGCCAGCTCTGGAGGGTAATGGCATTCTCAGAGACAGAGCACTTGTACCTTTTGACTATTTCGAGCAAAATGGCTGTCTCAACTTTTGATCAGTGATGAGAGGGGGGCAAGGGCTTAGAGCGGTAGAGGGGCTGGCTAGCCTCTGATCTCTTTGAATTGTAAAAAGGGCACTAGAACTTTGTATTTCACATTTAATGAGCCCCTTTCGAAGTTTCTACGACCACTTCTCTCATATAATGTGGCTCTGGGAAAAAAAAAAATAATACACTGAAGGCGTATGGATCTTTACTATAGGCAACACTAAAGCGTTGCCTCTGATATAAAGTCACTTAATCTCACTTATTCTGCATCTTCCAGGTTAACAGGTGTAGCATATGTGACAACTAATCTAAACCGTTTCAAGCTGCAATTCTTCTAACTTCTGACGTCATTTACGTTTTATAAATCGCCAGAGATGAAATTGGACTTGTCTGATCAGTAATATTGGGATGTTCAAACGCATTATTGCTTAATCATTAGAGTGATTCTTCTCTTCCTCATTTGTAGGAAGTTGGATATTTCTTTTTTTATTTTTTTTAATGGAGATGCAAAAAAGATTGCTTTTATAAAATCTAGGGTGCTAATTTTGTTTTCTATGGATTTTTTTAATAATAATTTTCAAGCAATTACAGATAATATATTTGCTGTCCTTAAATCCATGACA
This sequence comes from Artemia franciscana, assembly GCF_032884065.1. Taxonomy (NCBI): domain Eukaryota; kingdom Metazoa; phylum Arthropoda; class Branchiopoda; order Anostraca; family Artemiidae; genus Artemia; species Artemia franciscana. The sequence continues at coordinate 12,121,998 of NC_088883.1, read as the reverse complement.
TATATAAATTAATTTTGATTGTATCGTACAGATATAGTGTATCATTATTAATAGTGATGGTTGGGTGATGTGGAAAGTAACAACGGCCAGCTAGTCTATAAGTGAAATTCTTGGGATCATCATCTACATTTTTACAAGAAACCTTATTATAGTTAAAATTTGTCTATACTAACTGTGACTAAATTCATATTTGGGTAACTTTATTTTTGTCGATTTGTTTGGTTAATTTTGCCACACAAAACCAATCTGTAGTTTGGCTCATTGCCAAACTACATGTCAAAAGAGTTGTCCAAGCATGACAAAAGATTCCAATTGTATTCAATGAATATTCATGAAAACGATGCATTGTTTGGAGGAGCAGGGAAGAGCAGCTAATAAAAGCCTTTTCCCCCGCTGTTGACCTGTTTCTATATATTTAAAATCTAACTTTGGATGCAGGATTTTTTTTTCTTGTTAAAAACTTAGAGAAATTGTTAGGCATATGATTTTTTTTCTCGGATCTGTGAAAGTAACTCTTATTTGACTGTTTACATTATTATAAAAATTACTGATAGTAATAGGGGCAGAATTATTTACAGGGAAGAAAGTATTTAGAAACAAACTTTCAAGCTGGCTAGTAATAATATTTCGTGTTAGATCGCCTTTACTAATCATTATATTAAGTATTTGACTAAGTATTTTTGTGTTCAACACTGAACTGCTTATAATTTTTTTCTCTCTTTACCAACAGCAAGCACAGATGGCTAAAATATCAGCATATCAAGAACAAAATGCATTCCCATATCCAAAAACTCAGAAGGCACGAGAAAAAGAAGAGTCGCCATGTTAGAGAAAAACTTACGTTCCATTAAAAACAACATACAATCTTAATTGTTCATTTTGTTATATAGTATTATTAAATTATATCTACCGTCACACTTTCGAGTATAAGAATTATGTTTATTTTTAGAAGTGAAAAACTCAGAAATAAAGCTTTTTCAGGTAGACAGGAATATTCTTTTTGGATGATCATAAGATTTTGTCCACCCGGCCACTATTTTGATATTGTTTCATTTATGGCTTTGGCTTAATCAGCGGTGTCATGTATGAGAAAGGGATACACCCTACCTACTACCTTTTTTCCCATTTCCAACAAATCTGTAATAAAGGAGCAGTCAGGATTTTGTTTGGGGCGAGGGTGCAAAAACACCTTTAAAAACACATTAAAAGATTGTTTATATGATGCATAATGTTAGGTCTTCAGAAGTCAGACAAAATGTATGGGGGGGGGATTTAATCCCAGTAACCATACTCTAGATACTACCTTTAATTGCAATGCAAAGTGCCAAAACATAAGCTAATCAATATCAAGTTTGGACAAATAATGTCCATGAAATGAAGGAGGCTAAAAAAAAGCCGCATATAAGATCCAATCAGCTGTCCCCCTTCCCATGAATGTTTTTGGATGTTAACGCCTCTATTCTAATTTGGTTATGACACCTCTATGTTCATTTGGTTGCGAACAGTAATACCTAGAAGCCCACTGAGAAGGTTTTAGGAGCTGAAATCTATTTCTCCATATGATTCACATATCGCCAAATATTTCCCTAGCACAGGTTAGCTTTAACAGTCTATTTACTTTAAAAAAAAAAAAAAAAAAACAGCAAAAAGTACACAAGAAGATTGGTACTTTATTTGTATATTTACGTTATTGTTATTTCTTAAATTTATAAAAAAGAAAGTAAATATTACATAAAAAAGTGAAAGTTTATTTATGCTAGGACTAAACTTAATTCATAGCCCCTCTTGCCGCACCTAGAGCACGTTTCTGGGTACACCACTGAAATTTTTGATCTGACTACCCCTTCTGGTATATTTCGTAATGACAAAAAGAAATAAAGAACCCTTCCTCACCAAAATGATAAAATATCAACGTAATGTAAAAGTTCAAAAACAGGTAAGTGCAGGTTTCCTAAATGGTATTTAATTTTTAAAAGTTGAGGTTTAAGAATTTCCAGCCTATTGTTTATAAATGTTAGACCAATATTGCAATAGAACCATGTAAAATAAAATAGGTTATAAATTTTCACAAATGTGTGTATGTTCTGTTGGTTATATTTGCTAACTATGTCCAACACAATGATTTAAATGAGATCTGTAAGAATAAGAGCTTGCTTTGGGTCACTGAAATATTTGCAGCTGATAGGTCATGGACTTTTTTACATGTTTAAGTCAAGTTCTTAAAATCAAAAATTTCAATCGTAGTGACTTGGGTGCTCAAGCTAAGCCTCTTTGGTTCGTAACCCCTCTTCTGCAGAAAAAGGGTGGGAAACTGAGCATGTAAAGTAGGGTCTAGGCTTTAATTTACTCTGTCGGTAAGCGAAAAAAACTTAGCTCTCGCTAGGAGTACATTTATTCCTAAGTCATGGTCAGACAGCATTAGGTTTTGAATTTTATCTACCCCGTGTTCTTTTACTTGTCCAATGGGGAGCGTGTCCGAAATCTCAAGTATGCAGAATTAATTTCGCATCCATCTGGAATTCTTCGAAGAATTCTCAGTCCGAACTAGAATTTCATCTGTAATTATCGCAGGGTTATGACGTCAAAAACCCCACGAAAAAAATTCTACGAAATTGCGGCATTTATCTGAGGTTTTTCAGAAGAAACTAAAGAAAGATAGTGGCGATCCCTATCCAAAGCATAAGGAAGACCAGAGCATAAGGAAGAAAGATCTGTTTCCCGAGAGATTTCAAATTCCAAAAATATGTGACAAAAAAACTTCCAGTGTAAGTGGCTAAGAATATCTCAGTTAAAAAAAAAAAATTATTTGTGATCAGCAGCTTTTAGATGATTATTATTAAGGATGTAGATCTTCACCTTTCTCAGTGATCATAGAGCTTTAATTGTATGATAAGTGCTAAATACAATGATCATTGACTTCTTGTTCTGTTATTCTTGAAGCAAAAAAATTAAGCTGTTTTAAACAAAGAGAAAAGGCAAAATTTCTCATGCCCTGCTAAAGGATTATCTCTAAGCAGAGTAATAGCTGATCAGCAGTTTTTTGATAGTTGTTTAATAAAGTGATTGTTAATATTCTAGTTGAGTGACTTTCAGGGGTGGGTCTACAGGCTAAAGTATATCCTGGGAAGGAATTCTAGAGTACCCACCTCCACTCCTTCTCCCTCTAGAGAGCCCTGAAATTCGCCTATCTGACAGGTTTGACGAGTTTAACAGGTTTGTCAAAATTGAAATTTTGACAAAACAACATTTTACCTTAAGTTTTAGTTACCAGTTGCTTTTTCTCTGCCTTTAGTTCTGAAAATACAATTCCTGTTATGAGTAGAATTCTGAGCCATATCAATGTTTTTTTTTCAAAGTTTAGGAAATGTATTGGCATATCTTTGAAACCTTATAAATTTAGATTGAGCAAAGTTGTGAAGCTGAAAACAATTTTGTTGTACTTCATTCAACAGAAGATCTATTTTGCAAGATTTCAATTTTATAACACATATTTTGAAGGTTGGGGCCCTCTAGAGGGAGAAGGAGTAGAGGTAGGTACTTCAAAGTACCTTCCAAGGACATACTTTAGCCTGTAGATACATCCCTGAAAGTTTCATTTTCCTAACATAACCCCTTTCTGAGATAGCAAGAAGTCAATCAACTAGAATTTTACCAAATGATTTTCTTTCAAATAAAATTGATCTACCCTAAATAGGGTGATAATCCTGTCTTCAAGCAATCATCACATTAAAGCTGCAAACCCATTGTTAACATCACAATGCAAATAAGCTGAAATAGCAGCATAATTGACTAAGTATCAGTGCAGTATTAGCATTTTAACCATGGTCTAGCTCCTTTAGAATTATGTTTGAGTAACCTGATGTGAGCTACCTCTTCTAATCAGGACAGGGCTTTAAACTAATTTCCCTGGGATGAAAAATATGGTAGCTTTTCCTTTAACTACATATATTTAACTATATTGTGTATCAGACACAAATTTATTTTTAAGCTTTTTGATCTAAAGGATTTTTTTTTTAAAACTTGGTCAACTATCAGAGACAGCACCATACCCATTCTTGAAATTATACTAGACAAATCTGATAAACTCTAGTAGGATCCAATTTGGTGATATTTTGTTATGTACATTTATTCCATCTTTCATTTAAATTTGATACTCTTTTCACTAACTTCAGCAAATCAACAAAAAATTCTACTTTTTGTGTATAGAACCCCCTCCTCTTTCCCTATTTGACCTAAGGTCAATGAAAAAAACTTTAAAAGCCTTAGCCTTTTTGACCTAGGGTCATAGTCTCAGAATCTCAATCAAACAGATGGATGGACAAATAGATATTGCAATGTCTGTGTTATCTATAGTTAAGACATTTGATCCCAGAAAAAATTTAACAAATTTTATCATTCTCACATCAAATTTAGCATGCTGATGGACCTGATATTTGCCTTGTAGTGTCCTTTTTCAAATAATATTTATCAAAAATTAAAAAGTCGTTTATTTTTGCTGTTTAAGATAATTATGATTTTACAGAATGTTATATTTGAGTGTGGGTGTGTGCTAGGATTAACAATGCTTATGACAGCAAAGGTCCTTCCATTTGTGGCACCACAGAGTATTAAATCCCTGACCCTAAACTCCTGAGTCAACTGTCATATTTGACATATGTGAAAAAATGTATTTAATTTTTTTTGGCTCCTAAAGGTGTAGTTGAAAATAGTCAGAGCTTTGGGGTGTGAATCCCCTTATTTGTACTGTTGGAAGGAGGCTAGTACTGTTCTTGCAATTTTCATAGTTTCTTGTTAATCTTATAATCTCAATTTTTGCAATTTTCTTGTTTCTTTACCACTTCAATGGTATTCAATGAACCTGTTCTTGTTCTTTGTAATATGCCTTTACTGTATTTGGGATATATCTGTAGGCTTCTCTTTGATACTCTACAATAGCATCCTTATTTAGATCAGGTTGCATGTAGCTTTTTCTAAATGTTGTCAAGTCTCTTAAGTCACTTATACCTGATGCTTTCCCTACTGTTTTTAGTTGGTAAAAAAAAATCCAAAGAAAGTTCCCATTGAAAAGAGCCCAAAAGTGAGATTGAATTTATCAAAGCTTGGAGGTTTGCCCCTTCAGTCTGTTGAAAGAAAACAGATTCATAATTGAAGCTTTGTTCATTTCAATCTTAAGAGTGACCTACATTTGTGACAATTCATTAAATGATTGTCAAGGGATACTTTTATTTATTTATTTGTCTTGTTTGAATTCTAAATGATTGTTTTTTAATCTTAAAATTTATATACATTCCTTACAAATTAATTAGTTGCACCACAGTTCCATTTGCAAGTTTTGACCTACTTTGTAACCCTTGGTCTCAAAATTGCATATAAATTTATTGAAGCTAGGGAACATAGAACTCCTGTCTGTTTGAAGAAAATGGATGGATGTAAGTTGGTTTGATTACACTAAAGTCCTAGGGCCATTACAATTAAACAAAACAATAAAGATTAACTATAAAATACTTGACATTACATAAGTATAACAGTCACAAAGAAAAACCATTCACAAAATTTTACTTTTGTGCTCAGTTGCAAACCTGAGCAATTGCCTAAATTTTCAAACCTTTCAAAACATTCACCAGTCATCTCTCATGACCCACACTCTTGTCTATACATCAACGATTCATTGAAAAGGAACAACTACCCTACTGACATTTCTTCATTTGTACTTATGTTTAATAAGTTTAAAAGAAAGCTTATATGGCTAAGTCAGAAGCCCAGTAAAGGACCAGGTGGTCCTTTAGCCAGGAAGTGCAATAGGAATCTAGGGGCCAGCCATCCTGTGCTTTTGCATGCCCTTCCTGCTTACTGTCCCCACATTTCTTTAGGTAACCTTTTAAAGTTGGGCCAATTCTAGCTGAGCTAACAGAGTCACATCACTGATCCCTGTCCCAAACCAAATAAACTGGTAATGGCAGGAAATAAACCTGTGCCCTTTGGACAAAGGATTCTCAAGCTAGAGAGCCAGCCACTTAGAAAGGAACACAAATGTGACCACAGAACAACAATTGTTTGAAAAAAGAAAATATTAAAAAAAACTCAAGTCATAGTTGCTGCCCATAAACAATAGGCATTTTATTTAGACATATTAAATTTAAGACAGGTATCAACAAAACTCCATCAGGAATTGTATTTACTTAAGATACAATAAGCAATATGAAAGCTTAGTTTTGATATATTCTAGTCTTGAAATAAAACAAAATAAGAAAAACTATATGTTCTATTTGTTTTCCACAATCTCATTTGAGACTGCAATATGCCTATGGTGCACTTATAATCTCTCTAAAATGCTTTAAACAGAAGGAATTGTAAAGACAATTGTTCTGATCAGCAAGAAAAATATTAACATAATTCTCTAAACTTGAATTTTTTTAAGACAACTTTTTAGCAAAGCAAATGCAAAACAAAAGAATTCAGCTAAAAGGTGGTAAAATATAGGACAAATCTAATTGGTCTAAATAATCAAGGCCTATAAACACAACTGCCTTCTAATCTCAATTCTTTGTGTTTCTGACTCTTAGCAGCAGCTTTGTAATGGAAAATCTCAGTTCTATTAGCCTACTAGATATGGTCTAGATGGTTCTGGAGACATTTACATTTTATTTTCTCTAGAGATATATTTAGTGCATAAGTGGATATGCACTATGTTACAAATCTAATGATCACCCAATTTGCATGAACACTAGATTTAAAAGGCCAGAGAAAATTCGATCCTTGAATCTAGTGATGACCTTTGATCTTGACTGCCATCATAAAAAAGTCATGGGCCTTACTTATGGTAAAATTCTAGTTAATTTACTTCTTGCTATCTCAGAAAGGGTTTAGGTTAGGAAAATGAAACTTACAGGGATGAATCTATAGACTAAAGTATGTCCTGGGAAGGTATTTTGAAGCAACTACCTCCACTCCTCCCTCTAAAGGGCCCTGACCTTTAAAAATATGTGTGTTATAAAAGTGAAACCTTGCAAAATAGATCTTCTGCTTAATTGAAGCACAACAAAATTGTTTTCAGCTTCATAACTTTGCTCAATTCCATTTTATAAGGTTTTGAAGATATGCAAATACATTTCCTAAATCTTGAAAAAAAACATTGATGTGGCCCAAATTCTACTCAAATAACAGGAATTGCATTTTCAGAACTAAAGGCAGAGAAAAAGCAACTAGTAACTGAAAATTAAGGTAAAATGTTGTTTTGTCAAAATTTCAATAGGTATAGACCTGACATGTAGGCAAATTTTAGAGCCCTCTAGGGGGAGAAGGAGTGGAGGTGGATACTTTAAAATACCTTCCCAGGACATACTTTAGCCTGTAGACCTGTCCCTGAGAGTTTCATTTTCTTAACCTAAACCCTTTCTGAGATAGCAAGAAGTCAATTAACTAGAATTTTACCCTTTTACTTATTGTTAGGCATAGGCCTACCAAAGACTATAGTAAATGCTAGATATACCCAGTTTCTGACCAAAGCTATCCAAAATCAAAGTCTTGACAATTGTGCATGCATTATCTGTAAGAGAAAAAATTGCTCCTCCATCAGGTAGAGCAAAAGAATGGGTAAAATTCTAGTTAATTGACTTCTTGCTATCTCGGAAAGGGTTTAGGTTAGGAAAATGAAACTTTCAGGGATGAATCTACATACTAAAGTTTGTCCCGGGAAGGTATTTTGAAGCTACTACCTCCACTCCTTCTCCCTCTAGAGGGCCCTGACCTTTAAAAATATGTGTGTTATAAAAGTGAAATCTTGCAAAATAGATCTTCTGCTTAATTGAAGTACAACAAAATTGTTTTCAGCTTCATAACTTTGCTCAATTCCATTTTATAAGGTTTTAAAGATATGTAAATACATTTCCTCAATTTTGAAAAAAAACATTGATATGGCTCAAAATTTTAGACAAATAACAGGAATTGCGTTTTCAGAACTAAAGGCAGAGAAAAAGCAACTAGTAACTGAAAATTAAAGTAAATGTTGTTTTGTCAAAATTTCAATAGGTATAGACCTGTCATGTAGGCAAATTTCAGGGCCCTCTAGAGAGAGAAGGAGTGGAGTGGGTACTTTAAATTACCTTCCCGGGACATACTTTGGCCTGTAGACCCATCCCTGAAAGTTTCATTTTCCTAACCTAAACTCTTTTCGAGATAGCAAGAAGTCAATTAACTAGAATTTTACCAAAGAATGTCCAGTACTTTAATTTGCAGTAGTAGCAAAGTGATTAGTAGCTACATGGAAGCTGTTTTCAATCTGATGGTTGATTTCTGTTTCTTCCCTACTACTGAGTTGCTGTTGAGTAGGGATTCGAGCTTCAAAGAACAAATGACAAAAACAGCTTTCGGACTGAGCATTCAGAATTAACCCTGCATCTGGATGCAGCATTCTTTGTGAAATAAGATTTTGGACACGGTCGGGATTTCCACTTATCGGGGTTTAACCCCTAAAAGATAACAACACATACTTATCTGAGTTGCGTTCGAATCGACACGAAAAAGTCAACTTAAAAGTTGACTTTTTTCTCTGCTGCCGTTTTATTTAGTAAAAAGTTGACCTAGAAAGTCAACACAGAATTGCGAATCGAACGCTTCAATGGCAAAAAATTTAGAAATATGAAATCGTTTAGTCTAAAGAAAAGACAAGGAAATTGTTAATAGGCCTAGTGGAAATAATCTTAGCTTTTCAGTGACCTGTAAGTAATCTTATGCATATTCCTTAGGATTTAAAGGGTTTTTGGTGTTCTAGGCCTATCTTGCATAGGCTAAGCTTAATAAGGAATGAGAAGAAAATTTTTATGTTGTTAAAAACGTTGATTCTCAGGAAGGCAGCTGTCACATTGGTGAGTTATTCTAATATTACCAAATCTAACAGGCCTAGTTTCTAAACCAACCTATAATTTTTAGTTGAAAAAACTAAAAATTATGGTTGGTTTGTAACTTTATATTAGCCTATAGGTTAGTTAAAAACTAAAAATTATTGGCTTCTTTTCCCAGTAAAATTGGTGCAAACAGTATTACTGGCTTTCAAATAATGTGAATATACCACTCCATGCCCTTTTTTTATCCTCTTTACAAATATAATAATTGCTTCTACCACAAATTCAGATTTAAGCACTTTTTGACCTCTTAAAAATGACCTATATGTGGGGTTATTACAAATCTGTAATAGCTTAGAAACAAATTTGGGCTATATATTTGTACATCAGGGGGTGGGGGTAAAGCATAGCATATATTAAATACGTAAACTAACCATTGGTGTATTTTTTTTATGTTTGTGCTGTTGCACTGGTGATTTCTCTTCTCATTAAAATTCAATGTGCACAAACACATAAAAAAATACAGCAAAGATTAGTTTACTTATTTAATATATGCTATGCTTTACCCCCACCCCCCCTGATGTGCAAATATATAGCCCAAATTTGGTTCTAATCTATTACAGATTTTTATACCCCATATTTAGGTCATTTTTAAGAGGCCAAAAAATGTTTAAATCTGAATTTGCAGTAAAAGCAATTATTATATATGTAAACAGCATTAAAACAGGCATCAAGTGGTATATTCACTTTATATGAAAGCCAGTAATACTGTTTGCACCAATTTTACCCTTTTCCCTAGTTATATAGTCTGTATTCATTGAGATTGTTGTTTAACTGGATTTTTAACATAAAGTAGGGGCAAAATTTTACTTTGGCTACTTTTGACTATCTTTGAAAGAGGTTAGGTTAGGAAAATGAAACTTTCAAGGATGTGTCTGCAGGCTGAAGTATGTCCCAGGAAAATATTTTGAAGTACCTACCTCCATTTCTTTTCCCTCTAAATGGTCCTGAAATTTTGGGTTATCAGTTTCTTTTTCTCTGGCTTTAGTTGTGAAAAGACAATTCCTGTTGATTTGCCATACTGTTGTTGCCATAACACTGGGTTTTCTAAATTTAGAAATAATCTTTTATGCCACCTCACTATAGGTTAAATATTTGGCAGATATTATTTATTCTCCATGAATTTTTTTTTATTGGATTTCATATGATGTCAGTTGCTTTCTGTTAAACATACATTTATTTTTAAAAATCAAGCTTCTTTTGAGAAAAAATTTGAATTATTTTTCTCTGAAAAATATCACTGAAATATAAAGTGATATAAAATATGATAAATATATGAGTGATATAAATATCACTGAAATTTTCTCTGAAATATCACTGAAAGGGGATAGGTTAGGAAAATGAAACTTTAAGGAATGGGTCTACAGGCTAAAGTATGTCCTGGGAAGGAATTTCAAAGTACATATCTCTACTCATTCTTGCTCTAGAGGGCCCTGACCCTTGATGACCTTCAAAAATAGGCTATCTGTGTTATAAAAGTGAAACCTTACAAAATAAATCTTCTGCTGAAATGAAGTAAAACAAAGTTGTTCTCAGCTTAACAACTTTGCTCAATCCCAATTTATAGGTTTTAAAGATATGAAAAAACATTTCCTAAATTTTGAAAAAAAAAAATGTTGATATGGCTCAGAATTCTACTCAAATAAAAGGAATTGAATTTTCAGAACTAAAGGCAAAGAAAAAGCAAATGGTACCTGAAAATTAAGGTAAAATGTTGTTTTGTCAAAATTTCAATAGGTACAGACCTGTCATGGAGTCAAATTTTAGGGCTCTCTAGAGGGAGAAGAAGTGGAGGTGGGTACTTTAAAATACCTTCCCAGGATATACTTTGGCCTATAGACCCATCCCTGAAAGTTTCATTTTCCTAACCTAACTTCTTTCTGAGATAGCAAGAAGTAACTCAACTAGAATTTTACCTTTTATCTGTCTGGTAAAAAAACATCCTTCAAATTTTAGATATGCTCTAATTATACAGGAGCAAAAAAAAATGCTTTTTAAAATTGCCATTATGAGGTAAGATATTAGCTAAAATGCCTGTATAAAGCAAACTAGCCTACCCAGGGAGCCAAAACACTTGAATTTGCTTACTGCTTCTTCAACAGTGGCAAAAGGTCTGACAATGAGTAAAGTATGGAATTTAAGTCAGAAACGCCTTTTATGCTTTTTCTATTCTCACCAAAATAAAACACAAATCCCATGTTGACTTGCACAAAAACCTCAAGATAAGTTGTAGTAATTGGTCCTTTAGCCTGATGTAGCTGCTATTTGCTGCTATGAGTGCATAGTTTATAATGGGAGCTTAAAATTGTCTTGGCAAGCTGCATGGTTGAGTATACAACCCTCTAGGCTATACTCTCTTTCTTTATGTGCATATTATTGTTTAAAAATGATCAAGCTTCACATTAATCTCCTTTCATGACCTATAGTTGAAATTTGCTAGGGAAGTATTTATTCCACTAAAAACTCACCACCTATTTTTGAACTTCAATTATACAGCCCTGTTTTTTTTTTACCCCCCTTAAGCCTGTATCCAGTTTCTGATAGCCATTTAAATTTCATTTTGTCTGTTGCTCATTTCTTGTCAATATTACTGAGGGGTCACAGATAAGCACTAGAGTCCTCATTGATAAATAATATGTGCTTGTATATATATAGCTTGTTGCTACTTATTTTTCTCTGGGAATACAATGTTTGATGTGGCATAAACCAAAGAAAGGACCTGTAGGCCTAGAGAAAAATATGTTAAGAAAACCGATTTTTATAATTGCACAATAATTATAGCTTACATAATTTTACATGCAGTCCTGCTCTACTTTACCCCCAACCCTCCTAATATAGAAATATATAGCTGAAGTTACATGTTACCTGTTGATTCTGCCAATCTATCCCTCAACCTTTAACTCCCTGTTAATTGAAGCAATTGCAACAAAGCAACAATGGCAGGAAAGGTAACAGGTGACAGAATACATTGGAACTACATAATTTTGGCTATATATTTGCACATTAGGCAGGTTGGAGGTAAATTATAGTATAGAGATGCATGCTTTTCCCTTTGGTATGTAGGCTAAGAAGAAGATCACTTGTACCTGATGCTGTCCCTGTTGTTTTTAGTTGGATTGGAAACATCCAAAGAAAGTTTCCTTTTAAAGGAAAGGTGAGATTGCCCAAAAGTGAGATTGAATTTGTCAAAGCTTGGAGGTTTGCCCCTTCAGTCTGTTTAAAGGAAAATGGATTCATAATTGAAGCTTTGTTCATTTGAATCTTAAGGGTGACCAATATTTGTGACAATTCATTAAATGGTTGTAAAGGGATACTTTTGTTTATTCATTAGTCTTCTTTGTTTTCTAACAGTTTTTTTTTTTTTAATCTTTAAATTGATATCCATTTCTTACAAATTTTTATTGATACCAGAGGTCCATTTGCAAGTTTTCACCTACTTTGTAATCCCTGGTCTCACAATTACATTTAAATTTACTGAAGCTAGGACACACAGAACTCCTATCTATTTAAAGAAAATCAATGGATATAAGTAGGTTTTATTGTATTTAAGCCCTAGGGCCATGGCAATTAAAAACAAAATAAAGGAGATTAACTTTATAATACTTGACATTAAATAAGCATAATAGTCACAAAGAAAAACAAATAACAAAATTATACTTCTGTGTTCAGTTGCCAACCTGAGCAACTGTCATAAATTTTTAAATCTTGCAGAACATTCACCCCCATTACATTCACAAGCTATCTCTCATGACCCACAAAATTGTCCATACATCCACATTTCAGGGAAATGGAAGGACCATCACACTGGTATTCTTCATTTCTACTTATATTTAATGGGTTTGAAAGAAAGTTTCTATGGCTAAGTCAGTAGGCCAGTAAAGGACCTGGTGGTCCTTTAGCCAGGTAGTGCAATAGGAAGCTAAGGACCAGCCAGCCTATGCTCTTGCATGCCCTTCCTCCTTACTGTCCCTAGATTTCCATCTGTACTCATTTAAAGTTTGGCCAATTCTAGCTGAGGTTAGTCATATCACCAACCCCTATCCAAAACCAAATAAACTGGCAATGCCAGGAATTAAACCTATACACCTTGGACAAAGCGTTCCAACCCAAAGCGCCTACCACTTAGCAAGGAACACAAATTTGACTAGAGAACAATAATTATTTGAAAAAAAAAAATAGAAAATTGAAAAAAACTGCTATAGTTGCCCCACTACTGTCCTATAAATGCTATAGGCCCATTTTATTTAGACAAATCAATTTAAGACAGGTATCAACAAAACTCCATCAGGGATTGTATTTGCTTAAAATACAATCAAGCTATGTGAATGCTCAGCTTTGTGATATTCTAGTCTTGAAATAATAAAAAAAAGAGAAAATTTATATTTTCTATTTATTTTTCACCAACTCATTTGAGCAAAATCATTTGTGCCCATGGTTGGCTTAGAACCTCTCTAAATGCTCTGAAACAGCAGGAATTAAAAAAAATTATACTAATCAGCATTAAACTATCCCTTAAATTTGAACATGTGTATTTAATTTGAAAATGATGCTACTGCTAGTCAGGTTACTGTGCCGTTCCCACTGGCTCTACTGCAGTTAAAAATGGGCAGTTACCATGCAGTAACTGCAGTTACTGAAAAACCATCAGCTGGAACACACCCATAAGCAATTATATCTGTATATTATATCAATTATATATCTTATATTATTATATTATATATATATACATAAGCAATTATATCAATTATATCTGTAAAGAACATACAAAAAGGCATCAAGTAGTATATTCACTTTATTTTTAAGTCAAAATATGAAAAAAACAAAAAATTTACTCCAGACCTGCCTAATTTGCTAATATATAGCCCAAATTATATATTTTAAATGTATTTTGCCACCTTTTAGCCTACTTATTTTTCCAGTTCTTGTTTTGCCACAGTTGCTTCAATTATCAGGTACTATGGTTGAGGTATACATTGGCAGAATCAATAGGAAATATGCAATTTCAGCCTTAGATTTCCATATTAGGAGTAAAGCAGAGCTGCATACTTCTCTAGTGCTTAAGTATGACCCCTTAGCAATATTGACAAGAAATGAGTAACAGAAAAAATGCAATTTGGACTAGATGGCAATCAGGAACTGGATACAGGCTAAAGGGGGCCAAAAACAGGGCTGTATAATTGGAGTTCAAAGAACTCCAATTATACAGTGATTTTAAAAAATCACTGTATATAAGTGATTTTTAGTGAACTAAATGCTTCCCTTGCTAATTTAGGACTTTAAATTGATTAGCCTACTGGAAAATACCTATCCTATGCAATTGAAATATTTTACCTTTTCAGAGCATTAAGACAATCCATCACAATAAAAAAAAAATATCCAAGGCATCTTGAATGGAATGACTAAAAGAAGACAAATGAAAATCACAATTTGCAATCTAACAATTAAACTTCTGGCCACACAAATTGTATTAGGATACCCAGCTCTGAAATAATTGCTCAAGTAGCTTTGCAGTAACTTTAACTAATATTGCAATAACTTTATAAGTCTTTTCTTAACCATTTTATTATCTACCTATCCCCCCACCCAGTAAAAAAAAAAAAACCCACCCACCCACACAAGAAAAAAGCCAGTTTTAACTAGGGTAATAACATAGTTTTTAAGTCTATTTTAGTGCAACCTACCCAACAACAAAAATCTGG
>NC_088883.1:11792032-11807299 GCF_032884065.1 Artemia franciscana | reverse complement strand
TTTTTGTATTAGTCCTTCACAAGCTCTGATGATTAGTTGATAAAATTCTGGAGATTGAAGAATTTCCCGGGAACATGCTGAAAAATTTCCCTAACTATTGCCCCAGAATATCTCCACTTGCAAAATTGAGTAGACTAAGTACCTTGGTGAAAAAAAAAAACATTATGCAAACTTCGCGCTTTACGTAGGCAGCGGTATTGCGCTACCTATGATATATATTTTAATCGGGGGTGTTAAAAATATTTAATTGAAAAATTCTTACGATTTGTTTTTAAAGAAATGTAAAGGGCCATGTTAAACTTGTGTGTGTTTGTGGTTCAGACTCTGTCTAAAAAATAGTTTAATTATATTCTATTCTTTCTATACTACTGATAAAATGTAATAATTTATTATGTTTTAATATTTAGTGGACAGTTCAACATTGATACATAAATAACTTATATTATCTTTTTTTTCTTTCAATAACCTTTAAAACCATACCTTTATCTAATTTTTTAAATTTATTTTCAAGATCATCTGCTTTAGAATGAAAACGCTTAGGTGCAAATAGATCAACAATTTCACCTTTAAAATCAATAATGATAGTGATTTTCTTTCCATGTTTAGCTGCAACCCATTTGATTCCTGTAATCGTGTATTCCATCCCAATATCTAAATCTTCTTTCCTAATAATTCTATTATATTTAATTTATATTGTCGTTTCGTTTAAAAGCTTCTCTATTTATTAGTTTTTAATTTAATTAAACAATTTTCCAAATCGAAAACGATCCTTGCGGATATGATCTTGAATCGGATTTTAGCAAAAGCGTAGGATGGTAACTGCCACCAAGAGGGGGGAGGGAATTGGGTCTTTGATAGAATTCATGCATGTTTGTAAAAATAATGTCAAGGGAAGTACCACCTTTTGTGGTTTGCATATTAACAATTTGTTTTAAATTAGCTTCCCGACAAAGACGACTTAGTTCATTTCCGTCACCGGTAAGTAGGATTCCAGCGTTTGGATGTTTAGACTGGAGGTAACCAAGTGATATAAATAAATTTCTTTTCAAGATCAACTGCTTTAGAATCAAAACGCTTAGGTGCAAATAGATCAACCATTTCACCTTTAAAATCAATAATGATAGTGATTTTCTTTCCATGTTTAGCTGCAACCCATTTGATTCCTGTAATTGTGTATTCCATCCCAATATCAAAAATCTTCTTTCCTAATAATTATATTTAATTTCTATTGTCGTTTCGTTTAAAAGCTTCTCTATTTATTAGTTTTTAATTTAATTAAACAATTTTCCAAATCGAAAACGATCCTTGCGGATATGATCTTAAATCGGATTTTTAGCAAAAGCGTAGGATGGTAACTGCCACCAAGAGGGGGGAGGGAATTGGGTCTTTGATAGAATTCATGCATGTTTGTAAAAATAATGTCAAGGGAAGTACCACCTTTTGTGGTTGGCAAATTATAAATTTGTTTTAAATTAGCTTCCCGACAAAGACGACTTGTATTTAGTTCATTTCCGTCACCGGTAAGTAGGATTCCAGCGTTTGGATGTTTAGACTGGAGGTAACCAAGTGATATAAATAACGATGAAGACCACACTGCCTTTCCATCACAAACACCAAAAACAAAAAGAACAATAGGGAATTTTTCAAGACAGTGAGAAACAAATTAAAATGAATATTTCGGTCCTATATCCAAGGGCCGTCTTCAGAAATACAAATAAGAAAAAACAACTTACAAGAGGATAAAATCAATAAAACTAAAATGAACAGTTTTTCAAAACAGTCCCAGCTTCCTTACCAGTTCAACCAGGACTGATAAATAAATTGTCGTGAAACGAGGCAATTCATTGAAATGAAAGAAAATGATTTAAAAACACGTTTTTAATGCCAGTCCAGCTTTTTTCGCTGCTGATCCTACAGCTCTATTTATGACAGGTTCTTTGTTAATATCTATTGGTTTTTTAAAATATTTCGTAAGGTCATTTTTAATTAAATTTGTGTATAGAGCATTCAGTGAATATTCTCCCAAATCCCTATATAAGGAAATATTAATATTAATCTTAAGTCTGATTTCAATTCAATTAATATTAATTATCTTAAGTCTGAAAATTTGGAGCCTAAAGAATTCATTTGGCTCAGGGATAATACCAGTGGATTTTCTATAGCAGTTTCGTTTTCATGAGTGTCAGATTGGTTAGAACATTGAAACTTTAAGAGAATACAATCAGGTTAACAAGGGTTCGGTATTTTTAAGTTCAATTATCTGGAGGTTTGAAGAATGCTAGATAGATGCCTGGGAGTCAATGTTGGCTTATTAAGCGGAAACATGAGAAGAAAGTAGATGCTTCTAAGCGGTTTAGAGCTTGACCGATATAATGGCCGGCCGATATATCAGGCCATAATTGGTCACTGACATACCAAGTCAGCGTCATAATGGGATATCCGCAAAAAAAAAACAGGCTGATTTTTTTTATTCGTAACTTATCAAGAAAATAGTACGAGATTTTTATGGTACTTTTTTCTTGTCCAGTCCTTAGAAATCAAGCCAGCAGCTAAGTCTGACCATGGTGGAGAGATCAGCAGAGGTGAATCAAATGAAGTCAAAGCATATTTGTTGTCAATGCTTGTAAATGTACACCTACTTGTCAAATCAGAATTGGTGCATCAATATTCGAAATAAATGGTGAGGTCACAGACGTACAATTTCTACCAAAACAACTAAATAGAATACAATAAACCATACGCTTTGGTGCAATGAATGTTCACTTGCGTGGGTAAGAGATCCATAAATCACTCGACTAAAACCATGCTATACAGTTTGGGGCATAGTTACTGGAGGGGATTTCACTAGGTGGGTAGGGGGGAAGTTCGGTATGCGGTGCCAATACCATCGAAATTGAAACTATTTACATTGGAAATCTAGCTTGTGAGTCGAAATTTGTCGGCATTTGTTAGACAATTGTTTTGACACATTCTTTAAATCCCTTCTACAAACTTAAAATCCTAGTTGCACCCCTGTATCCAAAAAAGGAGAGGAGGAACAGCAGGTTGGATTGACAGCATGTTTGACAGCAGACTTGCAACTTCGACAAGAGATGAAGAAGAGTCAGCAGTTAATATTAATAAGGAACTAGAAAGGTACCTGAGAGATGATAACAAACGAAGGGGTTTGAAAGGCGAAAATGCTAAACGTTTTAAAACGTTTAAAATATAAATTGGACTCCAACCATATAGTTGTCGGAAGTAACACCAAACAGTGCCTATATAATTTTTCGACCAATTCAGCTTGCACCAACAGGAACTAATTTTGTATTCAACATTTCCGGCTATGATACAAACATTAACGATTGATCTTTCAGTTCATATCAAGAAAAAGGTGGATGAGCCTCTTTAGGGTAGTTTTAAGCCTTGTACCCCAAATAAAAACTAACCAGAAGATAGTTGACCAAGCAGTTTCTGACCAAGCAGTTACTATTCACAGTAATTGAGCCATACGTAAACATAATTCCCATAAGGTTCATCCAGCCCATTATATTTTCGTCTTCTATAACAAGAACTATAATTCTTTAATACTTTTTAACTTTTTCAATATAAGCTACCAATATCATTTTCTAAAATCCAATAAATACCATGCATACCAGATATAAAAAAAATAAGGAAAAATTGAAGGTTATTTACCCTTGGGATGAAAGAATCAACACTTATAGCAATAAGACACGGGATAAGGGTGTAACTCTTTATGATGTTGGTTGCGTAGAAAAAAGCCTTCCACAGTACAATTAATTGGTTAGTCACCCCCATGGCTAATATTAATTGATATGATGTTGCATTACAGTATCTGCTGTATTTTTGATGATACTGCTGGTGGGGTGACTGAATTTGATAGAAGCTATGGAATGCAAACATGACAAAATCCTGAATCTTGTCAGAAGCAAGTAGGAACCCCCTGAAATATAAAATGGTCAGAATTAATTTGCAAAAAATCTAAATCACTTTAGATTAAAAGAAAAAAACAGAAAGAGAAACGGAAGGTTATTTTCCCTTGGGATGAAAGAATCACAAATTATAGCAAGGACACACGAGAGAAGAGCGTAATTCTTCCTAATGTTGTTAAAAAAAAAGCCTTCCACACTACAATTAATTGATTAGCCATCCCCGTGGCTAATATTAATTGACGTGATGTTGCCTTCCAGCTTCTGATGTATATCTGTTGGTATTGCACATAAAATAGGGATGAATATCCTCCTGAACAATTAATGGCGGAAGGGGCGTCAAATAAACGTTTCAGCTGCCGATAACAAAAACACAAATTGCCGCATCGAACAATTGAAAAATATATTATATAGCTTATTTGGCCGGTATTAGGTAGTCAAAAACTATTAGATGTAGATAGCAAAGTTTTCAGTGTAGTTTTTATTAATTGGCAGGGAAACTTTAAGGATAGTTTGAAAAAAAAAATCACCAGTTTTAATATTCAATTAAGGGAGCAGGAGGGAATAAAAGCACTTATTGTAGAGACTTGATTTATAGAGCAAGAAGCTGTCAATAAATTGAACTTTTCCATAAAAATATTCCTGATTAAATTTCAGTGATTAGGGTATAATGAGTATGGGTCAACAGTTAGGTGAGGAAGTGGGGTTGGGGGTGGTTGTTTCAAGTAAACTCTAGAAAAACATACAGTTGAGAGAAAAAAGGAATATGAATAAGCGACAAAGCTTACTGTATTTGTTATTAATGAATAAAATACCATTAGTCACGGAAGTCCATTCAGGTACTGCTAAAAGAAAAAGATTCAAATATATCTTTATATTAGGTGTCGGTATATCTGGAAACCTGATTCCAATCACAAATTTCTATTTTGTGGACCTGTTTATACAACACTGAAATAGGATAAAATGTTATATTTAAAGTTTGCATTATTACAGTTTTTTCCATAGTTTAAGTATTTGTTTATAAATCTTTGTTAATGCATACAAGGCTGCATCCAAGGGAGGGTTATAAGTTTTGACCCCCCCCCTTAACTTGTTCTATTCGTAAAAATAAAAACATGCATATAAAAACATTATTTTCAAAAAAATAAACTAAGGGTAAGCATTAGATCTGTTACAGGTAATCATTAAACTAAAAATAATTTTCATGATAAGATTATTAATTATTTACTCCAACAAATTTCTCTCTAAAACAATAACTATCTGAAAATGGTATTCTCTACTATTGATTTAACAGTAATAAATTTAATTCTGACAAATTTTATCAACTGGATTATAATTAGACCTTCAGTTGTTTATGGCAGGGTTAAAACAATGCCTTCGAATAGCCTAGTCACATCACCATGACTATGTATTAAGGAAAAAAGAATATTGCTTAACCAGCTTTCAACCAAATCGGCGAGGTAAGTCTTTTAATCAGTGCATTTTCTCTTCCGTATTTCTTCCAGAAGCTTTTTTCCTATTTGAAAGAAAAAGCTACCCATCGAAATGGCTTTGGGTTTTGGAAGCCCAATCCAAACATCCATCGTCATGCAGAACTTCAGGACAAAAAACTAACTACTTTTTGTGAAAGTTTCTCATGCAGAAATCCGCCGTTTGACGTCTTGCAGTGAGACAACTCTGATTACCTCTTCTGATCCTTTTTTATGGTCAAAAGCCATGCTGCTGTAAGAACCTGAAACATAAGGCTTATTTTTAAATAATTATTCTTACAATAACAATTGATGAAATTATTATAGTTAATCTCCATCTCCCAAAAAAATAACAGACACGAAGCACCTGAACGAAAATTCGCCCGGGAAGAAGCTTAAGGAGATATAGATAAGGTGAAAATAGTAGTATGGGGCATATGGGCCCATGATGACACAATTTTCATAGTCAGTTAACATAGCAACTAAATCCGGTCATGACCCTCTTTAGCAACCAAATTGCCTATATTGTCAGCTAGATAGATTGCCAGATTACCTCATTTGCATGTTCTAGTGGGGATATAATTTGCATATTCCTAACAGTCCCTAGCAACAAGACCCAGTCATGAACCTCCCTAGTAACGAAGTTTCCTATGGAGCCAGCCGGTACATATTTCCTGTACTCCAGAGGGGATATTATTTGCATATTCATATAAGCACCATAATTTGCATACTCTGCTTATACTATTTAAGACAGCGGACCCAAAGAACTTAATTTAAACATTCCGTTTTACTTGAATTCGAATGGACTCATGGAGGGAACTTATGGTCATCCATGCCCCACCTCAAGGAGCCTCCAGGAAAGAATTTCACTTGTAATATTTTCAAAATACGAATTGAAGTTTATATACATATGTAAATCATGATTTTTTCTATAAGAAAAATATATTTTTAGTAAACGTTACGTGTGCTTTTATCTTGAAGGAGAACTTTAAAATTAGAATTTCTTTTATTGAAAAAACAACAATATAAAATAACGTGATTTTTGATGCATTTATTGCTATGTAACTGGATATTCCATCGGTTTCGGTAACTCTTGGGCCGATCTGGTCATTACTCACACCTCATTACCACCCCGACTTATGGGAATCACCCTGACTTATGGGAACGATATCATACCACAAGTTATTACGGTGAAATTTCATGGTGTGTATCTTGACTGTTTTCATTCTTTTAAACCGCATATAACTTACCCTTTTGCCAGCAACCTGTTTAGCTTGGCTTTCATATCTTTCCTTCTCCCTAAGTTTCTTCTTTCGTTCTTGTGATACCATTGCAATTGCTGTCTAATTCCCTGTCGACTTAGAGGCACTGTCTTCTTTCTCAAAATACTTGTAACCTAAAAACTCTAAAAAAATTACTGAAAAACTGAAAACGTGGAAAGTGATTAGTAAGATTGTCCCAACCTAGAACTGAAAACTGTCAATATCACTTTAGATGAAGCACCTAAAAAAAGATATGAAACTAAATTGGCATTATTAGAATAAGGTGAAACAAAGAAAAAGGGTTTGTATATAAATTAAAACATGAAATCTAACATACTTGCCAAAGAAAAAATTTAAAATAAAAACTATTGTCTTAAAGTATTTTTTCCTGAATTCAAAGATGAAACGGACTACTTCTACTACTGTAGTTTTAATAGTAGTAGTACATCAACAATTTCTGACACTTCCTACATCGACGATAGCATAATCCAAGCTTAGGCCTTGGGGCCTGAGAGTAGTAATTGCAAATGCTAGTTGCAATGGAAACTGTTTTCTAGTAGAATAAACTTCTTTGAGCACTTCAAAATTGAACTGTACCATGGCTTATGCTTCTCAACCGTTCTTGACCGTCAAATTAAACAAAAACATGTAACTATTTCACCAGATGGGATACTTTTAAACCCTTTGACGTACCTCATAGATCCGTTTACTAAGTCTCTATCCATAGCAATGATTCTTTGAAGCATTACTCTTGCATCATTAGAAAGTACCAATTTTGTTAATGCACAAGCTCTTCGTTTGCTGTCATCTGCAAAGCTTAAAAAACTTTTTGCTGCTTCTTCTTCAATCTTTTTATTTCTTGCCACAGAAGAAAGAAAATCCACAGCAGTCAGTGTAAGATGTTTTGAGCTCTTTTACTTTACCAGTGTTTTGTTTATTTGTCTGCATTTATTGTCTGTGGGCTTCAAAGTAACCGGCACTTTGCCCTCCTTACAAAAATGATTATATAATTTCTTAGTTTCTTTTGAGGTGGCTCGCGACATACATCCAAATTTTCGTGTTGAAACATACCGGAGATGCTGTTCTTCACAAATTCCAAGCCCTATGTTTGCAAAAGTATCTATATAGTGCTTGTCCTTTCTTTTCTCATGTTGACTTTCAGCTTATCATAATGAAATTCTTGCTACAGATTAAAGAATCCCATGGATCCAAGTATTTCGGATCTCTAGACGAATAAGAGGAATAAAAGGTGGATTTACTGACACGGGCCTTAATTGAAGAATATATCCAAAGAAAACAAAGTTGGAATTTCCTATTGGGAAACTATTAGATTTAATCACGTTCATTGAAAATGAACATACATCAGAATCAGAGACGAAACTGCTTATGTCATCTTTAATGAAAATTATTTTTCGTCCAAGTTTTTTCTTAATTATCTGCAATTGTTTGATGGATAAAGATGCATACGTTGCAGTTCTCTACTCTTCAACTGGCAGACTTAAACACTGATGTAAACATTCTGAAAAGTGAAAGTTTACAAATCTTCGAGGGTTTCTAGTTTCGAGGGATTTTCTTGAGGTGGAAAAGTTTCCTCGTTTTACTGATAATTGGTTCTGGCTCACTCCAACCTAGAAAAATAAATTGCTGCTCACATATTGGGAAACGTAAGCTCAAAAGAAAGAAGAGGATAAATAACAAATTAGGAGAGTGAAAACAGTGACTGATACGTAGCGTTTTCGTTGTCCAGATAAAGTTGCAGAAATTTAGGCTATGAAAAAAAAGGAAGAAGGAAAATTGAAAAAAGAAAGCGATAAGCAAAGAGAAAGAATCACCTGTTACGAATATTTCAGCCTTTTGGCGTCAAAGTAAAACGTTGCCTCTTCCAACATTTTTCTTTCCTTTTCTTTCAAAATTTTCGACGATTTCATAATGTTGGTAAACATTCTGAAAAGGGAAAGTTTACAAATTTTCGAGGGTTTCTGGTTTCGAGGGATTTTCTTGAGGTGGAAGAGTTTCTCCGTTTTACTGTTAATTGCTTCTGGCTCACTCCAACCTAGAAAAATAAATTGCTGCTCACATATTGGGATACGTAAGCTAAAAAGAAAGAAGAGGATAAATAAGAAATAAGTAGAGTGAAAACAGTGACAGATACGTAACGTCTTCGTTGTCCAGATAAAGTTGCAGAAATTTAGGCTATGAAAAAAAAACGGAAGAAGGAAAATTGAAAAAAGAAAGCGATAAGCAGAAAGAAAGAATCACCTGACACGAATTCGCCAGGCTTTTGGCGTCAGAGTAAAACGTTGCCTCTTCCAAAAATTTTCCTTCCTTTTCTTTCAAAATTTTCGACGATTTCATAATGTTGATAAACATTCTGAAAAGTGAAAGTTTACAAATCTTCGAGGGTTTCTGGTTTTTCTCTTTTTTCTTTTCTTCCAAAATTTTCAACGATGTCATAATTTTGGTAAACATTCTGAAAATGGAAAGTTTGCAAATCTTCGAGGGTTTGTCTTTAGTTGTTTTCTTAAGGTTGAAGAGTTTCCCCGTTTTGCTGTTAATCGCTTCTGGCTTACTCCAACCTAGAAAAATAAATCGCTGCTCACATATTGGGATACGTAAGCTAAAAAGAAAGAAAAAGATAAATAAGAAATAAGGAGAGTGAAAACAGTGACAGATACGTAACGTTTTGTTGTCCAAATAAAGTTTCAGAAATTTAGGCCATGAAAAAAAAGGAAGAAGGAAAATTGAAAAAAGAAAGCGATAAGCAAAGAATCATATGATACGAATATGCCAGGTGTTTGGCGTCAAAGTAAAACGTCGCTTCTTCCAAAATTTTACTTTCCTGTTCTTCCAAAATTTTCGATGATTTCACAATTTTAGTAAATATCCTGAACAGCGAAAGTTTGCTGATCTTGGAGTGTTCCTGGTTTCGGTTTTTTTTTTAAGGTTGAAGAGTTTACCCCTTTTAGAGTTAATTCCTTCTGGCTCACTCCAACCTAGAAAAATAAATTGCTGCTCACAAATTGGGATACGTTAGCTAAAAAGAAAGAAGAGGATAAATAAGATATAAAGAGAGTGAAAACAGTGACAGATACGTAACGTTTTCATTGTCCATATAAAGTTGCAGAAATTTAGGCCATGTAAAAAAAGGAACAAGGAAAATTGAAAAAAGAAAGCGATAAGCAAAGAGAAAGCATCACTTGATACGAATTTGCCAGGCTTTTGGCGTCAAAGTAAAATGTTGCCTCTTCCAAAATTTTTCTTTCAAAATTTTCGACGATTTCATAATGTTGGTAAACATTCTGAAAAGTGAAAGTTTACAAATCTTCGAGAGTTTCTGTTTTTTTTCTTCCAAAATTTTCAACGATGTCATAATTTTGGTAAACATTCTGAAAAGGCAAAGTTTGCAAATCTTTGAAGGTATCTCTTCAGTTGTTTTCTTAAGGTTGAAGAGTTTCCCCTTTTTACTGTTAATCGCTTCTGATTCACTCTAACCTAGAAAAATAAATTGCTGCTCACATATTGGGATACGTAAGCTAAAAAGAAAGAAAAGGATAAATAAGAAATAAGGAGAGTGAAAACAGTGACCGATACGTAACATTTTGTTATCCAAATAAAGTTTCAGAAATTTAGGACATGAAAAAAAAGGAAGAAGGAAAATTGAGAAAAGTAAGCGATAAGCAAAGAGAAAGAATCACCTGATACGAATATGCCAGGTTTTTGGCGTCAAAGTAAAACGTCGCTTCTTCCAAAATTTTACTTTCCTGTTCTTCCAAAATTTTCGATGATTTCACAATTTTAGTAAACATCCTGAACAGCGAAAGTTTGCAGATCTTGGAGGGTTTCTGGTTTCGGTTTTTTTTTTTAAGGTTGAAGAGTTTATCCGTTTTAGAGTTAATTCCATCTGGCTCACTCCAACCTAGAAAAATAAATTGCTGCTCACATATTGGCATACGTTAGCTAAAAAGAAAGAAGAGGGTAAATAAGAAATAAAGAGAGTGAAAACAGTGACAGATACGTAACGTTTTCGTTGTCCATATAAAGTTGCAGAAATTTATGCCATGAAAAAAGAAGAAGAAGGAAAATTGAAAAAAAAAAGTGATAAGCAAAGAGAAAGAATCACCTGATACGAATTTGCCAGGCTTTTGGCGTCAAAGTAAAACTTTGCCTCTTCCAAAAATTTTCTTTCCTTTTCTTTCAAAATTTTCGATGATTTCATAATGTTGGTAAACATTCTGAAAAGTGAAAGTTAACAAATCTTCGAGGGTTTCTAGTTTTTCTCTTTTTCTTGTCTTCCAAAATTTTCAACGATATCATAATTTTGGTAAACATTCTGAAAAGGGAAAGTTTGCAAATCTTCGAGGGTTTCTCTTCAGTTGTTTTCTTAAGGTTGAAGAGTTTCCCCGTTTTACTGTTAATCGCTTCTGGCTCACTCCAACCTAGAAAAATAAATTGCTGCTCACATATTGGGATACGCAAGCTAAAAAGAAAGAAAAGGATAAATAAGAAATAAGGAGAGTGAAAACAGTGACAGATACGTAACGTTTTGTTGTCCAAATAAAGTTTCAGAAATTTAGGCCATGAAAAAAAAGGAAGAAGGAAAATTGAAAAAAGAAAGCGATAAGCAAAGAATCACCTGATACGAATTTGCCAGGTGTTTGGCGTCAAAGTAAAACGTCGCTTCTTCCGAAATTTTATTTTCCTGTTCTTCCAAAATTTTCGATGATTTCACAATTTTAGTAAACATCCTGAACAGCGAAAGTTTGCAGATCTTGGAGGGTTCCTGGTTTCGGTTTTTTTTAAGGTTGAAGAGTTTACCCGCTTTCGAGTTAATTCCTTCTGGCTCACTCCAACCTAGAAAAATAAATTGCTGCTCGCATATTGGGATACGTTAGCTAAAAAGAAAGAAGAGGAAAAGTAAGAAATAAAGAGAGTGAAAACAGTGACAACGTAAAGTTTTCCCTTAACAGTTCTAGCCATAACAACCTAAAGTCAAATAGCTAATGTGTACGCAGCACTGCTCACAACTCAATGCTTTGTTTCCGTTGGGATCAATGAATCGTCGCGTAATTGCCATTACAAAAGGGTATAATTGACTTTGGGAATTTACATAATACAACACTGGTTATACTTTGCGATCAGCACATTACCCAAAAGACATTCTTGGAGGATCAATGAACTCTGAACAAACCTGACTATACTTTGCAATCAGCACTGTACCCACCACACAATATTTGCGAATCGATTAACTCTGACCCGCACAATAGTTACACAAAAGTTCTACTCTTCATTGTACCCGGCATGCACTGATGAGTAAGCATTACTGCTTATAGTTAATTGGCTGATGCATTGCAAACAGTTCAGTGGCTGTCATGAATTCAGGTATTGTATTGAAGTCAATAAATTGTTACGCAAGCGCCATTGCTAAACAAAAGCGAAGATTTATGAAATACTTAACTGATGTTGGGTTTAAACCTAAGACTCCCAAGCAAAAAAGAATAACCTGATAACCGACTGAGCTAACACACTGATAATTATAAATAGTTATTACAATTACAATAGTAGACTTCGATAGTGCCTAGGACGAGACACATTACAAACGAAATTCTCGTTGACCGGGAGACGATATTAATACCGGCCACGAAATTTAGGCCATGAAAAAAAAGCAAGAAGGAAAATTAAAAAAAGAAAGCGATAAGCAAAGAGAAAGAATCACCTGATATGATTTTGCCAGGTTTTTGGAGTCAAAGTAAAACCTCTCTTCCAAAATATGTCTGTCCTGTTCAGCCAAAATTTTAGATGATTGGACAATTTTGGTATACATCCTGAACAGCGACAGTTTTGATATTTTGGAAGGTTCCTGGTTTTGCCTGAGTTTGCCAGTTTTACAGGCGATAGCTTCTGGCTCAACCCAACCTAGAAAACTAAATTGCTGCT
This sequence comes from Artemia franciscana, assembly GCF_032884065.1. Taxonomy (NCBI): domain Eukaryota; kingdom Metazoa; phylum Arthropoda; class Branchiopoda; order Anostraca; family Artemiidae; genus Artemia; species Artemia franciscana. The sequence goes on along the minus strand of NC_088883.1, from coordinate 11,794,705 downwards.
CACATATTGGGATACGTTAGCTAAAAAAAAGAACAGAATAAATAGGAAATGAAGAGAGTGAAAACAGTGACAGATACACGTAACGTTTTCCCTTAACAGTTCTACCCAAAACAACCTAATGTCAAATAGCTAATGTCTACACAGCACTGCACACACCTCAAAGCTTTGAAAGTACCAATTTGTTGCGTTGGGATTAATGAATCATCGCGTAATTGCCATTGCAAAAAGGGTATAATTGACTTTGGGAATTTATATAATACAACACACAGCAATCAGCGCTGTACCCACAACGTAATTTTTGCGAATCGATGAACTCTGACTCACACAATAGTTACACAAACAGTTCTACTCTTCATTGTACCCGGTATGCACTGATGAGTCTAAGCATTACTGCTTACAGTTAATTGGCTGATGCATTGCAAACAGTTCAGTGGCTGTCATGAATTCAAGTATTGTATTGAAGTCAATAAACTGATTAAGAAATGCAACGAGGAAATGAATTTGGTTGTGTCCCAGTCTCTTGTTGATGAAAATCGGGACAAGAAGGTATGTCTTTTCGATGCCTTGCAAATCTGGAAGCTTTTCATGAGGAATTGCTTTTTGAAGCAATGATGACTGAAATAAGTCTTTGAAAAAAGATTTCTTTTGCATAGTCTACCGGCCGCCTTCTTCTCCAGTCAAGTCTTTCCTCTCTAAACTCCTTGATTGTTCGCATTAACCTCATTTACAGAGTAAAGATGTTATCTTTTCTGGAAATTTCAATATTGACCTTGTAGAAGCTTTAAATGAGTCTTCTGTTGGGTTATTGTCTTCTTGCTTTTCTGCGTGTCTGCTTCCTACTTGCCTGATGCCAACAAGAATTTCTCCTAGTTCTGCTTCTCTCATTGATAGTATTTTTACATCTTTACCAATTCAAGCAAATTTTGCTGTTTTAAGCGACATATCGGATCACTTTGGATGATATTCGTCCGATTACGGGAACATTTTTGACCTTATAGCACGTTTGAATATGTCTTCTTTTTAGCCTTTTTAATTCGTTTTTCCGCCTCCTTTTTAATTTATCTTGCTGTTCCATGTCTTCTGGCTCTATTTCTGGCTTCTGCAGTTTTGAAGAAATCATTAAATTCCTAAAAAAATAAGGCCTTAGCATTTTTCTCCTTACTTTTGTCCTTGCCGATTATAATAGAAGTAAAATACATCGGGGAACAAAAGTTAGACAATAGGGCCCCTTGTAGACCCACGACATTCACTAGCGACAATTTATCAGTGCAAGAGAGAATTGTCTCTTTTACAGAATTCAAATGGTCTCTTTTCTCTGCATTGTTTATACTCTCTTTGGATGGGATTCGTCCGATTACGGGAACATTTTTGACCTTATAGCACGTTTGAATATGTCTTCTTTTTAGCCTTTTTAATTCGTTTTTTCGCCTCCTTTTTAATTTATCTTGCTGTTCCATGTCTTCTGGCTTCTGCAGTTTTGAAGAAATCATTAAATTCCTAAAAATAAGGCCTTAGCATTTTTCTCCTTACTTTTGTCCTTGCCGATTGTAATAGAAGTAAAATACATCGGGTAACAAAAGTTAGACAATAGGGCCCCTTGTAGACCCACGACATTCACTAGTGACAATTTTTCAGTGTAAGAGAGAATTGTCTCTTTTACAAGACTCAAATGGTCTCTTTTCTCTTCATTGTTTATACTCTCTTTGGATGAGATTCGTCCGATTACGGGAACATTTTTGACCTTATTGCACGTTTGAATATGTCTTCTTTTTAGCCTTTTTAATTCGTTTTTCCGCCTCCTTTTTAATTTATCTTGCTGTTCCATGTCTTCTGGCTCTATTTCTGGCTTCTGCAGTTTTGAAGAAATCATTAAATTCCTAAAAAAATAAGGCCTTAGCATTTTTCTCCTTACTTTTGTCCTTGCCGGTTGTAAAAGAAGTAAAGTACATCGGGGAACAAAAGTTAGACAATATGGCCCCTTGTAGACCCACGACATTCACTAGCGACAATTTATCAGTGCAAGAGAGAATTGTCTCTTTTACAAGATTCAAATGGTCTCTTTTCTCTTCATTGTTGGTACTCTCTTTGGATGCGATTCGTCCGATTACGGGAACATTTTTGACCTTATAGCACGTTTGAATATGTCTTCTTTTTAGCCTTTTTAATTCGTTTTTTCACCTCCTTTTTAATTTATCTAGCTGTTCCATGTCTTCTGGCTTCTGCAGTTTTGAAGAAATCATTAAATTCCTAAAAAATAAGGCCTTAGCATTTTTCTCCTTACTTTTGTCCTTGCCGATTGTAATAGAAGTAAAATACATCGGGGAACAAAAGTTAGACAATAGGGCCCCTTGTAGACCCACGACATTCACTAGTGACAATTTATCAGTGCAAGAGAGAATTGTCTCTTTTACAAGATTCAAATGGTCTCTTTTCTCTTCATTGTTTATACTCTCTTTGGATGAGATTCGTCCGATTACGGGAACATTTGTGACCTTATAGCACGTTTGAATATGTCTTCTTTTTAGCCTTTTTAATTCTTTTTTCCGCCTCCTTTTTATTTTATCTTGCTGTTCCATGTCTTCTGGCTCTATTTCTGGCTTCTGCAGTTTTGAAGGAATCGATAAATTCCTAAAAAAATAAGGCCTTAGCATTTTTCTCCTTACTTTTGTCCTT